>NC_059074.1:0-191001 GCF_020497125.1 Mauremys mutica
CTGAGTTCATCCATAGTCCAATTCTCAACCCCTGCGAGATAGGCCACTGTGATGACCTATCTGGTTACATATGCACCAATTTCAATACGCTTGACAGTCTTGGCGCAGAAGGAGGGGGATCTTGCTTCTCCCTGCCTACTGATGTTTTTAAAACTTGCATGATATGTTTGCCCCGTTATCGACTTTGATGTGTTTGACCCTGATAAATCGGTAAAAAACTGGAGGGTGAAAAAAAGAGGGGCATCTTACTGCTGCTTAGGTTCCAGTATTAGCAGCATGGTCTCTTGCAATGTCCACTCAGCCTGGGTCGTGTGAGTGTAGTGTTTTTTTTAGATGATGCACTTCCCACTTATAGCAGACGAGGCATCCATCACTATGATTGACCGTCCTCCGTTGTGCAGCAGGTATGTGCAAATGTAACTCTGCACCCACAATTGTGATGGTCATTCCCCATCAGTTGAGGGATATGTTTTACAGAAATTGTGGGTTTGTATGGAAACAAAAAAAGAAGCATATTTAAATGGGGTTCTGGTGAAGGTAAACAACGTTCTGTGATGACTGAGACACCCTTGAAGACAGCATGTTCTGAGTTGTTTTTACAAAGGTGCTGGCTGTGCCACATGCAGCAACTGCAAAGACTGTTCTTCTGACGAGTCTGGGGGACTGAACTTATCTATGTTGGATAAATGCCTACTATGCTGGGAAAGGACCACAACGCTGTGCAGAGGAAGGTAGGGTCTTCTGTTACTGAATCAAAGAGTGTACTGCACGGGGGTCAAAGTGAAATTTTGAATATTCCAATTGAATGACCCCGAATTCGTGGAAAAAAGTTATCCTGAGCACATCGGTTCCAGGGAGCGACCTCATTAGCAGGCCAACTTGTCCAGGTATGGGACTACTTAAAAATACATTTTTTCCTATGGCTGCACTGCTACTTCTGACATACCTTTTGAAAAAGCAACTTGGTGGGCAGACGATCAGGTCAAAAGGGGCGTACTCAGTATTGAAAGTGGTCCGGGACAACAGTGAAACGTAGGTGTGACACTGGCAGATCAGAGTGTATTCAGTCCAATTCACTTGTATATTAGTATAGATCAAACTGATTGTTGAAAGTAGAAGAGTGCATTTGATGTTTAGACTTCATGAAACTAATGGGAGATTATTTGCGCTGTTTTCACTCATCCTGTTATAATGTAGTAGCAAAACATTTACATTGTGTATACCCCTGTAACTAAAATAACCCATCAAAGGAGGATTGTGGAATGCTAATGAAAGACTTCAACAGAAAAAGTGCTAATTTCCAAAGGAAGTGGCCATTATGTGTGATAACCAGAGGTCAAAGACTCAAAGTGCATTCCTCACTCACTCACCAAAGGAAAAGCCCACATGGGATCAGCTGGTTTTCTGTCAGAAGAAGTTATAAGATCTTTCATCTCTGGATTGTCTGGACTCTTACAGGGAAATGTACCAGATGCAAAGCAAAGGTCCACAGAGACAATCAGGGTACCCTGAAAAGACTGCAACCATTTGGAATTACAAACTGTGACTCACCCGGGGAGGCGAGGGTAGCTCAGTGGTTTGAGTATTGGCCTGCTAAAACCAAGGTTGTGAGTTCAATCCTTGAGGGGGCCACTTAGGCATCTGGGGCAAAATCAGTACTTGGTCCTGCTAGTGAAGGCAGGGGGCTGGACTCAATGACCTTTCAGGGTCCCTTCCAGATCTATGCGGTATGTATATCTCCACATATTTTTTTTTATTTTAACCTCTCAATAATTCATTTCCTTTTCTTAGCTAATAAATCTTTAGTTAATTTACTATAGAACTGGCTGCCAGTGTTGTCTTTGTTTTAAGATCTGGAGTACAATTAATCTAGGGTAGGCAACTGGTCTCTTGGGACTGGAAACAACCTGATGTGGTGTGATTTTTGGTTTAACTGACCATTATCACCAAGTTCAATTTGTCTGAGTGGCCTGATAGACTGGAGAGTTTAAAGGGATTGACTGTGACTCCATAGTAAGACTGGTATAGCTAATGATCCAACCAGCAGATCAAATTCAGTGATGAATCCTGTTCATGTGCCACCTGTGGCATGTTGCACATAAGCTAAGACGACATTAGTTACTGGCTTGATGAAATCTAATTAAAGAACATATCACCAGCTTGGGATGTCTGCCCTGTTTTCTGGCAGTCTGCCCTGAGGCAGGCACTCTCAGTTGTGAGCCACTCCAGACAGCAAGAATAGTTTGTGGATGGGTGGATCACAATATGGAAATATGCATCTTGAAGGTTGAGGGCTGAAAACCAATCCCCTTACTCTAGTGACAGGATAATCACCGCAGGTCACCATTTTGAATTTGTGCGCATTCACATAGTGTTGTGTGGCCTCAAATCTGAGATAGGTTTCCAACCTCCACACTTTTTTGGTACCAGGAAATATCTTGAATAAAATCCCTTTCCTCTGTGGTGCATGGGGTTTGGTTCTATAGCTCCCAAGTGTGAAAGAGTCTATTTCTTGACGAAGCAAGCTCTCATGAGAGGGGTCTCTGAAGAACAACAGGGAATGGGGGTTTGTTGGTTAAACTGGATGGTGTATCCTGTTGAGATGATCTCCAAAACCCACTTGTCTGTAGTGACTGACTCCCAAGTGCTCCTGAAGTGGTAAAGGTGGTCAAGGCAGGTGACTCAGTGCAGCTGGAGAGGATGAGGATGGTAGTTCAGGCCCTCAACCAGCCTGTCAAAATTCTGCTTGGAGGTGGAAGGGTGCGATGTGGGAGGCTCAGAAGTAGACAGTTTCCTTCACTGGAATCTCTGTGTCTTTTGATGCTGTTCACATGGCTTCTGGGAGGTAAGGAATTGAGCAGGATGGGATCTCTGAGCTTGTCTGGGACTTGTTGAACTTTCTCTTGTAGGTGGGTGTATAAATACCAAGAGAAAGTAAGGTATCCCTAGAGTCTAACGTTTGCAGAGAGATTTATCCATGCCGTCCACAAACAACTTAGACCCATCAAAAGGAAGGTGCTCCACCATATTCTGGACGTCTTTTGGAAATCCAGATAGTTCAAGCCGGAAAGTCCTTCTCATAACTACCACTGTAGCAATCAGATGGGCGGCAGTATCAGCGACATCGATGGAGGCTTGTAGACATATTGCGGAGGGCCAGCTACTTGCCAGAACAACTGCATTAAGTTGATCCCTGAGCTCTGCTGGTAAGTGGTCAACAAAAGAGTTTTGGTATATTTTTGTGATTGAATTTTGCCATTTGCACCTGGTAATTGGCAATTTTAAATTGGAAGGACACGGAGGAATAAGATTTCCTCCTCAGTAGGTCTAGACATTTGTGGTCTTTTTCATGAGGCATGTTTTTAGCATAGTGCTGCCTTTCATGTTCATTAACTGCATTGATTGCCAAGGAGTTAGGTGATGGATGAGAAAATAAAAATTCGGAGTCCTCTGCTGGAAGATAATACCCCTTATCCACTCTCTTGCATGCAGTAGCTGGAGTCCAGAAGAGCTTCATTGACAGGCAAAGCTAAGTGGGCAAAGGTAGGTGAATAGAGGATATCAAGCAGCTTATGATGAAGTTCTTTAACTTCCTGGAAAGAGAACCGCAAGGAGTCAGCAATTCTCTTGACCAGAACTTGGAAGTGCTTAAAATCATCCACCAAGGATGGACGAAGAATCATAACAGCTTCATCCAGAGACAATGATGAAATAATAGGAGAGACCTCTTCATCAGTATTAGTGGCCTGCTCCTCAAAAGATTCCGCTTGAGGGTCATGTCTTCGGGAGGGAGCAAGTGATGCAGGTTGCCTCTCTCTGAGGAGTGATGATTATGGCCTTACCAAATTCACAGCAATGAAAAAACACGTTACAGACCGTGAAATCTGGTCTTTTGCACGCTTTTACCCTTTACTATACCGATTTCACAGGGGAGACCAGAGTTTCTCAAATTGGGGGTCCTGACTCAAAAGGGAGTTGTAGGAGGGTTGCAAGGTTCTTTTAGGGGGATTGTGGTATTGCAACCCTTAGTTCTGTGCTGACCTCAGAGTTGGGTGGCTGGAGAGTGGCAGCTGTTGGCTCTCTGAAGGCAGTGCCTCGCCAGCAGCCGCACAGAAGTAAGGATGGCAATGCCATATAATGCCATCATTACTTCTGTGCAGCTACTGGCAGTGGCTCTTTGTTGGCTGCTGGCTGGGAGCCCAGCTCTGCAGGCTCTCCAGCTACCCAGCTCTGAAGGCAGCACCGTCATCTGCAGCAGTGCAGAAGTAAGGGTAGCAGTACCGCAACCCCTCCTACAATAACCTCGCACGCCCCCACAACTTTTTTGGGTCAGGACCCCTACAATTAAAATACTGTGAAATTTCAGAATCAAGTAGCTGAAATCATGAAAAATGCTATTTTTAAAATCCTAGGACCACGAAATTGACCAAAATGGACCATGAATCTGGTAGGGCCTACTGATGCACAACGCCCTGTAGAATTGTTGGCAATAGGCCAGCCAAAGGTCCTAATATGGCCAAGAAAGAGGTGCATAAGATGGAGGTGGCATCCACAGGTGCTCATACCAGCGAGATGTTGGTTGCAAATTTTTACCATGAGTAGTTATAGTTTCATCAGAGACTTCTGGAAAGAGGCCTCTATAGGAGTGAGAGAACCCTGAGTTGATATTTGAGACACCAAGGCAAGGTCTTCATCAGCATCCTTTTCCTCAAACTCACTCTGGAATAATGGAGCGCCTGGAGATCTGAGGTGAAACCACTGGTACCTCAGACGATATTGATGTTCTCAGTACTGACAGCATGTTGGAGCCGAGCAGCAGAAAATCTGGTGTCTCCGATTCAGCCAGGTCTCGGAGAAAATGGAACTCCTGTGAGTGTGTCATGGGTACTGAGTCTGCAGTCCTCCACCAAGGTGATGGTGGCTGAGGGCGCTAACAGTACCATGGGTCTCGGGTGCTCCAAGGGAAATGTATTAGGAGCCCGAGAGGGCTTCTTCAATATCGAGGAAGAGTTCTTCTTGCCATCTTGGTCTGCTAACAGTACTAATGATTAAAGAAAGCTTTGCAGTCTTTCAGTCTAACGGTGCCCTGGGTACCTGAGGAACCAGCAGCCTCATGGGTACCCAATTGGAGAACAGATGGTGCCAGAGTGACTAAAGACACAGACAGACACAGAAAGACACAGACAGACAATCAATCTCGGCTTTTTAGAGGTAGATTCCCTACCTGGTGAGCCCAGAGCATGGTCCTTGAAGGACTTCTGAGAGGAGTCTTGCGTCTTCCTCCTAGATGCCTTGGAGGAGTGGGGCTCCAATATTATGGAGGCAGAAAATTTTCTTGGAGACCAGTGTACAGATGGAAACTCTTGGCCCAGGTCACAAGCCAGGCATAGAGAGCTCTCAGTCATGAGGAGACAACGTTTTATCTCCCTGTTTTTTCTGGCTCTGGATTTCAGTGCTAGACAGATGTGTTTTTCCCCCAAGGCAACAGATGCAGCAGGAGTACCCATCACAGGTTCACCTCCCAGCACAACAGACACCATTTGAAGCTGGGAGAACTGGGTAGAACATCCCAGTGAACAAGCACTACTAACTAGTATCTATCTAAATATAATATATAATAGAGAATTTTTTTTTATTTTGAAAACTAGGAAGCTAAAACTACTACTACTTACTAAATAACTAAAACCAAGGGTTCTCAAACCTCACTGCACCGCGATCCCCTTCTGACAATAAAAATTACTTCACGACCCCAGGAGGTGGGACCGAAGCCTGAGCCTGCTCAAGCCCCACTGCCCTGGGCGGGAGGGCCAAAGCCCGAGCCCCACTGCTCCGGGCAGGGGGGCCAACCCTGAAGCTGAAGGGCTACAGCCCCAGGCAGGGGGCCTGCAACCTGAGTCCTGCCACCCACTGCTGAAGCCCCAGACTTTGGCTTCGGCCCTGGGTAGTGAGGCTCAGGCTTCAGCAAGTCTAAGCCAGCCCTGGCAACCCCATTCAAAGGGGGCTGTGACCCACTTTGGGGTCCTGACCCACAATCTGAGAACCACTGAACTAAACTAATGCTAAGAACTACTAGAATAAGAAATGAGGACAAAATTGAGGAAATCTCAATGGGGATAACTGCCAGAGCTCCGTCTCAGGCCGAGGTGGTTGAGAAGGAACTGAGGCGGTTCGTCAGTGCAGTACTACATAACGAAGGCATGGGGGACGAGCCTAACTAGCACACATACACAGGCCGAAGGGACACTGCTATGAGAAATCTCCGATCAGAGGCTTAAGGGGAGCTAGCACACCCAGACTGGAGCACCCATCGGGACACTATTCAAAGAAGAACATCTGTTCAAGAAATGCTTTCTCTCTTTAAATAAAATGTTGATAAAATAACTTGGCTGGAACTAATGTACAAAACCCTTTTTAAAATCAGATCTTTAAAAACCACATTTTTTATCTTACAAACACAGGAAATTATTAAAACTGAAAGAATTTTAAGCATTATATATTTGTTTCCCATATTCACACACACTGCTCTTCTGTGAGCTTGGACAAGAAAAAGAAAACTGTCAATTTCAATGTGGTCTACAATCAGTTTCTACTTCATTTCACTTAAAAGGTAGAACAGGATCATGCTATTATATTTGGGTTGCAAACACGACAGGAGGCCTTTTTGTTTAAAAAATATCCTATTAATTTCAGTTCGTAGAAAGCTCATTTTTACAAACTCTAAGGTCGGGTTCTAATTGTGTGCCTAAGTTTACAAAAAAATTGCTCAAGGCTTTAGAGTTCAACTTACTATACACCAGTTTTACCTGGCAATAGAGCAAGTCAAAAAAACAAAATAAAATTAAAAAAAAAACAACCCTTTTCTGTTTATTGAAATTTGGATGAACTCTACTTGGAAGAAATATTTACTAGAACAGAACCGAAAATGATTGCTTTTTTTTTTAAATTGTATTTTGTGTCCTTTATTTCTTCAATACAGAGGGAAATTTGCTGCTTTAAAAGACAAAACAGGCTGTGGAACTATAAAATTCCAGTGTAGATGTTCGGGCTTGGCACTATCAGGTCCCAGAGCCCAGGCTCCAGCCCAGGCATCTACACTGCAGGAGCCCAAGTCAGCTGACACAGGCCAATCATGGGTGTTTTATTGCAGTGTAGACATACCCTAATATAGCAGTATTAGAGACTGCTACAGTATACAAATACACAGCTCTTTCAAAGACCCTGATTCATACCCGCTATTCCAGTCTTGGGCCTCTCCTGAGCAGATTGCTAATCACACAGAACATCTACTTGGCATTATGATACAACCATGACTTATGTTCATTTGTTCCCTAATCAGAATGTGATCCTAAGGCACAATTCATGTGATCAAACTATGGAATTCATTGCCTCAGAAAGTGGTTGACGCCAAGTACTTAAGATTCAATATGGGATTGGATATTTATAAGGCTGTCAATAATATCTAGATTTGTTACAATTAATATAATCTTGGAAGGGATATTAAACCTTGTGCTTTGGGGCTTAAGAACAGGATGAGACCCATGTTGAGGTCAGGTTATCCCAAATCCACCTACTGCAATATTCTTACACCTTCCTCTGAAGCATCTGGTGCTGGGCTACTGTCAATAGACAGGATACTGGAGTAGAAGGACCTTGGGTCTGTTCCACTCTAGTAATTCCTAACGTTCCTATATACTTCTGCAATTAAAAACTAGACTACTTCATACTATTATTCAGATTAACTAACCATCTTCCCATGAAGGTATTCTGCAATCATTTTATTTGTAACACCCTGATGCTATTATACTGACTTTTTTATTAATTATAGGAAAATTCAGCTAAATTGGTATTCAATTATTTTCAGATAATACAAGAAACAACAGGTTACAAACAGAAGAGCTTTTAAAAAAAAAAAAAAGAGAGAGACTTAGGCCCCAAACCTGAAATGAGCTTTTCTATCTTTCATAAGTTTTGGATGAACACAGGAGTCCACCTACATGAAGCTCACTGCAGGATGAGAGCCTTACTTCTGATTCTTTGAGTTTAATAAGTATCATCCAGAGACAGAAAGTTTCAAAATAAACAGCTAACAAAATATGCTGAACAAACACAAATATCTTCTACCTACAAAAAGCTTGTGACATTTACCTGATATGGCTTCTTCTTGCAGGAGATCTGTGAATATCAAACAGTGCATTTTCCCTCTTTTTTTGATGAGCTGGCACTGAGAAAAAAAAAGGTAACAGGCTTGAAACATCAAATAAATACAAAAAGGGGAACCACGACTTAATCTACTAAAAAAAAACCACTTACTTTCATTTATAACAAATCTATACAAAGAAGTGCCTATCTTGAGCTCTAGGTGACTTTGCCAAAAATTAGAAATACCTCACCCAAAACCCAGCAAATAAAACCATAATGAAAATAAGCTCATCTATATCCCTCTTCCTCACAATGCTCATCTTTTATTGTGACCCTCTCGCTCCAAAAGCCATATGAAGAAATGGGCTTTGCAGCATACCCTCACTGTAGAAGATTTGGATTATTTCAGATCAAGGGAAAGAATGAAAGAGAGAGTAGTCTCCACGAGGGGCCTCCATTACTAGTTCCATCTCTTTTCAAACTCCTCAGCTGATTGCAGCGGTCACAATATAGCAGAGATAGAGAAGTGGTTTTTCAAATAGGCAGAATTCATGCCACCACATTCTGCAACAGCTTCAGTTTCCATGTTGTTTTAAGGTGTAGTCTTATGTGCAGTGCACTGTGGTAGTTTAATTTTGAAGTGATATATGCATGAACAGCAGCAAAGTCTACGTCCAAAAGAAATAGCTGCAATCTCTTATCTAGATGAAGACTGGAAAATGCTACTTGTGATAAACTAACAGCATCCACGGATTCAACACTATCCCCAGTTACACACACTAGTTATGAATGGTGGGCACACAATCTCACTAAGAGGAACAAACTTAACCATCACCATATCTTCCATTCCGATTCCCCCAACCTACCAGGATCACCATCTCCTTATCTAGATTGAGCTTTAACCAGTTAGCTCTTATCTATGTCCTCACCTACGCCAGATTCTGAGCCAGGCATGCAACAGCACTAGGTAGGTCAGATTAGATAGTTATAGAATTGATACCACCACCACACTGAATATACCAGAGGCTCTCTCTCATTAACCTTCTCAGATGCCCCGTATACATGTTGAACAAAAGGGGAAGCACGATGCAACCCTGTGGAACTCTGCATAGAAGCTCCCTTAGGGATGAACAGCAATTATCCAACTTCTCTCCCCTTGTCCATTGTCTTTGAGCTCTACCAAAGAGCAAGTCCAGCTAATATGAGTAGAAAGGTCATCTCTGGTCCTGATTCCTTACCTATTGGAGGTGCCTGGTACCTTTCCACAGTTTTTCTTTGCCTTAGATTATAAGGTCGATCATTTTCTTCTCCTTCTGCCTCTTCTACTTCTATATCTCCATCTTCCTCTTGAGATTCTAGAAAGAAAAAGCAACAGTTCTATTACTTTATTTCACAGCAACCTTGCCCCTTTCACCCTCTCCCCAAAAATAAATCCACAAAATAAATTCTAAATGCATAAGGATCATGTTCTTCACTAATTAGAACAAACTAATCATCATTGGGGCTATTGGAAATCTGCAGAATGTTTTGCCAAATTCCCTACTGGCTTCTATGGGATTTTTTTTGAAAAAATCAGCAGGATATAACAATAATAAATGTAGTAGATTTCTATATATTTATAAAGTGGTTTTACATAAAATTCATTTATTTTACCCAGTTGGGGGGTGGTTTTGTTTTTCACTTTAATAATAATCCCTTACCTACTTGAGACATGTGGCTGGTAAAATGAAGGCAGCTGGGAGACTAAAGAAGATAGCCAGCTGGTGAGTATTTGTGGGGCACTTCTGTCTTACTGCTACTGATTAACTTTGATGGGGGAAGGGGACAAAAGAGAAACACTTTCTGTGATGGGAACTTGCTGATGAGTGTGTAGGACTCTGGGTTGGATGCTGTGTTTTGAAATCTAGGCTAGGTTGCTGACTGTCTGAACAAGGTTGCCCTGCAGGTAGGTGAGTCAGCACCTCCTTTCTAGCAGGGCTCTTTGAAGGGCTCTAGCTAGGCTCTTTGAAGAGAGAGCAGTACAATTTTTTGCGAACAGACCAGTGATTACAGACAGCCGAGTGTGATGGGTTGAGTCACCCATTATAGCTGTGTGTAAGGCCCAGGCTTTAACAAGCATGCAAGTGCCAAGTGGCTGGTAAGACAGATGGCTGGTGATGCAAAGGGAGTTAGCCGGATGGTATTTCTGGATCACTTCTGTCTTATTGCTATTGATTAACTCTGACCACTATCCCATGTCACTCATCCATGTGGGCACTAATGATACTACCAGGTATGACCCTGAGCAGATCAGCAGTGACTACAGGGCTCTGGGGGCAAGTGTGAAGGTTGTGTTCTTGTTCATCCTCATGGCTGAGGGTAAGGTCCCAGACAGGGGGATATGCATCCTGGAGATGAATGCATATTGACACCATCTGTGCAACCAAGAAGCTTTCTTAACCATGAAGGCTATTCCAGGAAGGACTGCTGGGAGGAGATGGGGTCCACCTACCAAGAAAAGGAAGAGCATCTTCAAGCGCCAACTCACCCACCCACCTACAGCTCATATTACCCGACATGGAGAGAATTTTGAGCCCTGACCAAGCCAGCTTTTGCCGTGGCCATAGCACATGCGACCAAGTACTCACACTGACCACATTTGTTGAAAATGGCTTCCAGAGAAACTTAAAAACAGGGCCTGTTTTTAATCGATCTAACAGTAGCATACGAAACGGTATGGCACACTGGCCTGCTCGTGAAGGTATCACGGGTCCTGCTACCTTTGGTCACAGGACTCGTTGAACTGTTCCTCTGCAATAGGCAGTTCAGAGTCCATATAGGGGAGAAGACAAGTGCTTGGAGACGACAGATTAATGGGTTACCCCCCCAGAGCTCTGTGCTTTCTCCAACCCTATTCAACCTTTACATCAATGACCTGCCAATAATGGAGTCACGAAAGTTCATTTACGCAGATGACACTATTGTAGTACCAAGGCCCAGACATTCCACGAGTTTGATGGCACCTTAAACCGGGACATGATAAAGTTAGCTGACTACTGTAAGACTTGGCATCTCCAGCCTAGCATCATAAAAACAGTTTCCAGTTTGTTCCATCTTCGTCACACCAGCGCAAACCAAGAACTGAATGTTTATCAGAATGGTCAAAAGGTGAAGCATGAAGTAGAACCAATCTATCTAGATGGGACCTTAGACTGCACACTGAATTACCATGTCCACCTGAAGAAGACAGAAGCTAAAGTTAAGATGCGTAACAATCTACTGAGCAAACTGGCACGTTTGTCATCAGGTGTTCCTGCTCCAACTCTGCGGACATCAGCTCTTGCCACCTCGTATTCGGTGGCGGAGTACTGCGCACCAGTTTAGAGTCGATCATCACACACCAAACTGGTGAATACGCAGTTACATGCGGCCATGTGCATCATCTCTGGCACCGTGTCCGACTCAACTCCCATGGCTTCCAGTTCTGAGCAATATTGCATCTCCTCATATAAGATGAAAGGTTGCCACTGGCAAATTACTGGAGAAAGTATGCGCCAACCCAAGCCTGCCGCTGCACAATGACCTTTTTAAACACCAGCTGCACATTTGCCGTCACGTAGCCCATTATGGTTTCATCTGCCACACCAGGATGTTAGGGTGGTAACACTCTGGCGGGAGGAATGGATACCTGTTATAACCTCCAACTACTTCCCCTCACCGCCAACCCCACAATTTGCCCACCTGGTTTTGACCTGCCCAGTCGTCGATGGTCCCTGTTGAACAGGTTCCAGACTGGGCAAGGTCTCTGTGCAGCTAACCAGTATCGCTAGGGCCTTCATGATGGCCCTTTGTGCAGCTGCGGTGCAACACAGATGATGATAAACATTGTCGATGAATGCCTGCTGACTAGGTTCAGTGGTGGCCTAGAAGAACTGCATCATGCCACTGAAGATGCCATTGCTTGGCTAGACAACTATGCACACACTAAATAAATAAGCGAGGAGAGTTAAACTAGGTTCAAAGGAGACAGGTAACAAAAGCCCACAGGTAAGCATAAAAAAGGCAACTAACAGAAGGCTAGATGTTTGAGGGGAACCTTATGAGGGGGAGGCATGGAAAATTACAGTAGGATCTCAGGAGCAACAAGAGAATAATCAGCATGGGAATCTGCTCAATATCTCAGATGTCAACACACAAATGCAAAGGGTATGGGCAACAAACAGGAAGAACTGGAAATATAAATGCTTAGGCTAAATTATGACTTAACTAGCAGCATAGTGACTTGGTGGGATAAATCTCATGACTGGAATATTGGTATAGAGGGGTATAGGTAGGAAGACAAGGCAGAGAAAAAGGGAGGCGGTGCTGAAAGAATATATACACTTGTTCTGAGGTCAAGAAGGAGGTTGAGAGACAGACCAGTTGAAAGTCTCTGGGTAAAGACAAAAGGTGAAAAAATATGGATGGTATCATGGAAGGGGGTCTACAGTAGACACCAAATCAAAAAGAGGAGGTGAATGAGGCATTTGAAGAATAACAGAAACATCCAAAACACAAGACCCAGAAGTAGTGAGGGACTTTAAGTACTCAGAATCTGTTTGAAAAGTAATACAGCAAAACACAAAATGTCCAATAAGTTCTTGGCATGTACAGGGAATAACTCTTTGTTTCAGAAAATGGATGAAGTAACCAGAGGGGTAGCTATTTTTGACTTGATTTCTGACCAACAAGGAGAAATTCATTGAGAATCTGAAGGTGGAAGGCAATTTTGGTGAAAGTGATCATGAAATGATAGATTTCATTACTCTAAGGAGAAAGGGAAGAGTGAATGCAGCAGAATTAGGACAGTGAAAATCAAAAAAGCAGATTTTAACAAACTCAGAGAATTAATAGGTAAGGTTCCATGAGACGAAAATCTAAGGGAAAAGGGAGGTCAGGAGACCTTGCAGTTTCTCAAGGAGACAACATTACGGGCACAACTGCAAATCATCCCAATGCAAAAGAAAGACAGGAAGAATAGTAAGATGCCAATATGGCTCCATCAGGAGCTCTTAAATGACATGCAAATCAAAAAGGAATCCTACAAGATGTGAAAACATGGACAAATTGCTAGGATGGAGCACAAAAGAACAGCACAAGCATGTCTGAACAAAATCAGAAAGGCTAAGACACAACATAAGTTACACCTTGCAAGGGACAAAGAAGATAATAAGACAAGTGTTTTTTTTAAATACATTAGGAACAAGAGAATAGTGAAGGAAAGAGTAGCGAGGAAAGAGAGCTAATAACTGATTATACATCAAGAAAGCTGAAGTGTTCACTAAAAGGGTTAATGAGGAGTAGATACTCAGCACAATTAATATTAAAAAAATGGGGAGGGAATGCAAGCCAAAACAGGAAATGAACACTGTAAAGAATATTTAGATAAATTAAATGTATTCAAGTCGGCAGGGCCTGATGAAATTCATCCTAGGGTACTTAAGGCACTAGATGAAACAATCTTAGAACCGTTAAGTATTATTTTCAAGAACTCATGGAGGACAGGTGAGGCCCCAGCAGACTGGCAAACATAGTATCTATCTTTTAAAAGTGGAACAAAGAGGATCTGGGGATTTATAGACCGGTCAGCCTAACTTTCATACCTGGAGAGATATTCGAACAATTTTTTTAAACAATCAGTTTGTAAGCACCCTATAGGATGATAGGGTTATAAGGAACAGCCAGCATGGATTCATCAAGAACAAATCATGCCAGATCAACACAATTTCCTTCTTTGACCAGGTTAGTGGCCCAATGGACGGGGGGGAAGCAGAAGATGTGATATATCTTGATTTCAGTAAGGCTTTTCACTGCCCCATATGACATTCTCATAAGCAAATTACAGAAAAGTGGTCTACATGAAATTACTATACAGCAGGTGCACAGCTGGCTAAAGACCATAGTAAAAGAGGAGTTATCAATGGTTCACTGGGAGGGCATATGAATCTGTGGGGGACCCCACAGATCAGTACCCGGTCTGGTAGTATTCAATATTTTCATTAATTACTTGGATAATGGAGCAAAGAGTACGCTTATAAAATATGCAGTTAACAGTAAGCTGGGAGGGGTGCCGAGCACTTTAGACAACAGGATTAGAGTTCAAAACAAACTTGACAAATTGGTCTGAATTCAGCAAGAGGAAATTCAATAAAGATAAGTGCAACATACTTGCTTTAGAAAAGAAAAATAAAATGCACAGCTACAAAATGGCTAGGTAGTAGTACTGCTGTGACAAAGTGAGAATGGTCTTAATGTTTTCTCTAAATACTGTGTGTAGGCTTCAGTTTTCCCAATGTATTATTCAAGTATCTAGGTGAAAGGATAAGAGTGTGTGATCATTGCAGCAACCCCCAGACTACTGACTGTCTGCCTGGGCAAAAAGAATGGCCGACACTCTGTATCATCGCAACTGATGGCCAGAGCCCATCTTCTGCAAGGAGCCAGCCAAAGGCGTTGGAGAACAAAGAGACCAGGTGACCTGTTTACTTGGGAAAGAGACAAAGCATGGAGGCGGGGCTGCTGGCCATGAGTGAGGCTGGGCTGCTGGGAGTCCATCTGCTGGTCTGGGAGTCGGGAGAAGAGCCCAGGGCTCTGGAGCCCCTTAAGATGGACTTGGCTGTAACTTCCTGGTTTCTGTGTTAACAAGATCTGTTCAATGCAGTGTTCCCAATGACAAATAAACCCCTCTGTTTTACAACACTGGCAGAGAGTCACTGCTGACTGCAAAGTTGGGGTACATGGCCCTTTGGGGTTTGTAAGGCTTCCCCAGGTGTCCCATCCAGGTAGACTCACTGTGGGAAGCTCACTGTGTGAACAGGGGTGCTGACTACTCCAAGGTCAAACCCAGGAAACACTGAAGCCGGGGAGGCCTCTTGCCCTGGTGAGTGTGTGCCTTGAGGGGAGACACATTACACTATAGTCCTGACTGGCTTCATTCAGAGTACTGAAACTGTGACTCCGTGCCAACTGCTGAAAAGGATCTGAGAGTTATAGTGGATCAAAACTGAGTATGAGTCAACCATGTGATGCAGTTGCAAAAAAGGCTAATACTCTGGGGAGTATTAACAAGAGTATCAAATGCAAAATACAGGAAGTAACTGTCCTGCTCTATTCAGCATTGGTGAGACCTCACCTGCAGTACAGTGTTCAATTCTGGGCACAACACTTAGGAAAGATGTCAACAAACTGGAGTATCCAGAGGAGAGCAGATAAAATGATAAAAGGTTTAGAAAACTTGATCTAAGAGGAAAGGTTAAGAAAACTGGGTCTGTTGAGTTTTGAGAAAAGACGACTGGGCGGGGACCTAATAACAGTATTCAAATATGTTAAGGACTATTATAAAGAGGACAGTGATCAATTGTTCTCCATGTTCACTGAAGTAGAACACGAAGTAAAAGGCTTAATCTAAAGCAAGGGAAATTTAGAATAGATATTAGGAAAATCTTTCCAACTATGAGGGTAGTTACGCTCTGGAATAGCCTTCCAAGACAGGTTGTGAAATCCCCATCACTGGAGGTTTTTAAGAACACACTGGACAAACACTTGTCAGGGATGGTCTAGGTCAGGGGTCGGCAACCTTTCAGAAGTAGTGTGACAAGTCTTCATTTATTCACACTAATTTAAGGTTTTGCATGCCAGTAATATATTTTAATGTTTTTAGAAGGTCTCTTTCTATAAAAGTCTATAATATATAACTAAACTATTGTTGTATATAAATTAAATAAGGTTTTTAAAATGTTTAAGAAGCTTCATTTAAAATTAAATTAAAATGCAGAGTCCCCCAGAACGGTGGCCAGGACCCAGGCAGTGAGAGTGCCACTGAAAATCAGCTCGCCTGGTCTAGGTTTACTTGGTCTTGCCTCAGCACAGGGGGATTGGTCTTGATGACCTCTCTAGATTCCTTCTGACTGTACAATTCTATGATTTCCAAAAACCTAGAATACCTTTGCTCTTCTTTTCATTGTCCCAAAATTCCTATGATAACCAAAAGAAATCAAATATTTGATAAAATACTAAAATAATTACAACTTTAAAATTTGCAGCCTAATTCCTATTTAAAGCTCTTTGAAAGAAACCTAAACACATAGGCTAAAGATATCAGCTGGATGTTTCTACTAAAATAATCACTACTATAACAGTTAATATTATTTAAATTGCCTCCACTGAGTTTCAAAATTTACACCCCACTGTGATTTACACTACCCAGAGCAACTGTTTCAGTTCTAAGATGCAAGAAATCTGGTTTAAATTGTTCCATATTTGTAATGCCAATTTAACAAACTTTTTTTCTTTTAAACAAAAGCTTTAGTTCAATTTGTGATCCACTATAATTCTCAGATCCTTTTCAGCAGTACACTGAAACCTGTGGACACCATAAATCTTTGCTAAAGAGCAGAATTTCTATATTGCGTATTTCCAATGACCCTGTTCATTTTCTATTAAGCAGAAGCAAATTATTACTAATTCTCTCTATTACAGTACAGTAGTACTGTACAGTATTTGTATCAATACACTAGCTATTTTAAGCAGTCATTTCTTCTAAACAGTATGTTTCATTAGTGTTTTAAATGAAGCCCTATAGTTAATCTGTACAATCCATACCTTCTTCTTCCCCTTCAGTGGACACTTCGTGATGGTTCTGAATTCCATAGCTATTTCTTCTCAGTGATTTCCGCCTTCTCTTCACTCGAGAATACATGTCCATGTTTTCCTAGAACAAAATGAATTTTCTCATTAATCTATATTATTCCTTGTAACCTGCATTGTTAGCCCAAATAGTAATGGTAATACCTAAGTAGTGCTTTCCATCTTCCATGTGCTTTACCAACAAATAACCCTGAGAGGTAGGGTAAGTATTCTCATTTTACAAATGAGGAGGACTGAGGAATGACTCTCCCGGGGCCACAGATCATGTCAATGTCAAAGCCTGTGTTTAGAACTCAGGCCATCATGCTGCCCAGTCCTGTTTTCGGACCACTAAACCATGTTTCCTCTCCAATTTAACAACACTAGCACAATATGAGAATGCGTCAGTCAATTCCCCATTGACCAAACAGGATGACATATTAATATATTTCTAAAATTAAATACACCTAGCTAGCATCAGTGTTTATTTATAACAGTGAGCATTAGCTAGGAGTTGAAAAAATGCTTTAGAATTTTAACATACTGTAGGCAACTGACATATGGAGAGTTATAAAAAAATATACCTATAGCCACTGGATGTTACTTTTATCTAAATTTGACAGATTCTGAACTTACAAATTCTGTGTCTGTCCACATTCGCAGCCGTTCTACTTCTCCAGACCGCCTATTCCGCCTGATGTTAATATTGTCCATTTCTTGTAGTACAGCTTCAGCAGTACTAAATATACACAATATTTAACATAAAAAAGACAAATATTCAGACTTAAAATAGAAGAGCTACAGAACTTTTACACATAAATAATTCTATGTAACGCATGACACTAAAATTATAGTTTCTTTGCAATCATTCCCAGAATTATATATGGAATAAAATCTGCAGATTAACTAAAATTTGATTTCAGTCTCTCTTGCAACTCCTTGAATCCATCAATTAAACTAAAAATAGTCAGCCGTAATAAAGAAAATTGGAAGAAGAGGGTAAAAGTATACCAAGTGTGGGCAAAGAAAAAAATGATTATTTTATGGGCTTTGAATCAAACTCTAATACCAATTTTAATTTAAAGTGTGTGTTCTCTTTGTCAGTTGTGGGGGTTAATTTTAAAATCTGGTGAGTCTGAATGGTATACTTGTGAAAAGTACCAGACTGACAGCCTGTGAGACTGAAGCTTTTCATCTGCATAACCAGTGTAGCACAGGTAGTAACACTGCACTCCTGTAAATGTGCCTCAGTCCTGTAAGCTCTATAAAATGTCAGCATTTCTCCGAGGCAAGGGCTAACAAATAAAGGATTTTTTTTTAAATAACCAAATATGTGAAATGAAAGAGACAAATATAGAACTCCACTGCTCGTTAATTTGCCTCTGTTGCATCACTTAACTTAATCATTGTATAATTGGACTGCAAGCTCTTCAAGAGAAGGACTTTTACCTTAAATCTCTTAAAGTGTTGTTAAACTGGTGGTGCTATGGACTGAGCAGGACGGACCACTTCTCAGGAAGGAGATGACAAGTCATCAGCCAGGCCCAATCAATCATCTACTTATTTGTCATGACTGTCAAATTATTGCTAACTGTGGTGAAGGTTTGTGTACGGTGGATACCTGTCCACTGGAAATGTACTAAAGCTGCATAACAGTTGGAAACTGTTATCAACTTTCAATCATTTCCAGTCAGCACTTTAAAGGTAAATCTAAAGTGTGAAATCCTGAAATCAATGGAGGTAAAGATAACTATTTAGAAGTCTGGGAGTTTTGGGAATTTGTTGGAAGATGGTCATTCCCTTCCACCAAACCTGATAGTGTGTAGTGTGACCACCACACACACACACACACACACACACACACACACATATATATATATATACATATACACACACACACACACGAGGAAGGGAGAAACCCCTTCAACAAGAGTCAAAATTAAACTAAAAATCAAGATGTTAAAATAAGGAACACAGAGAGGAGGAAAAGGGACAAAAGCTTAATATCATGCATGGTTTTTACAAGACAACTAACAAACAGATTACACATTTAAACACAAGAAAAACAGAAGTTTGGACCTAAATGAGATAGTAAGAGACTTGAACCAACACTACCAATTGACAAAACAGAAAATAGAAACAAAGAGTAGAAAAGCATCAAACACAATATGCGACTACCACAAAGCTGAAGAAAGCGATTAGTGGCAAGTCTTGTCAATACAGCTTTAGGGACTTCCATAGATCAATTTATAATTGTATACTTGTGTAAATACTAAGTTACTCTCTAAGTTGCAAAAAACCTTATACGATTTCTATTATACTGAACTGAACTGTTAATATACAAAATAAAAAATAAGAAAAAATGGAGGTTTTGTCATTAACATTAATAGGGAGAGAATGTTACCCAAAAGCGTTTTTTCCCTTTGAATTTATAATTAATACTAATAAGTATTTCTGATGCACAACCTAACTGATCTAGATACATTCAAGTCATTGTTCATAATTTTGGGGACACTTTGGCTCAATGTAAACACAAATGCAGGCGTCAGTATCACAATCTTATCACATTACCATCTTTATAGTAGATTGCTTTCCTATTACTATATTGAGGAGGAATAGGAGTTGAATAAAAAAGGGGTTCAAATTCAATTAGGGAAAAAGTAACTCAAGAGAAACTTATAAACTGATACCAAGTTGTTACTGAACATTGAAAAAAGCAGTTTCTGTGAAAAAACTAAAGTTCAGCAGAATATATTTTTTATCAGTAATAAAGATCTTACTTAGCAATTACAGAACATTTTTCACGTTTAAAACATTTTGCAAACACTGATACTCAGTATCTCTCAAAGGTAGCTATTATACCCATTTTACAGAAGAGAAAACTGAGACAGGGAGGTTAAGTGACTTGCCCAAGGCAACAGAGGAAACCACTTTCAAAGCAAGGAATTCCTAGCTCCCACTCCTGTGCTGAGATCAACAGACTGTGCCTTCCTCTCTGATCAACTTTATCTGCACTGTAAAGTCAAAAAGTGACACCAATCCTGTATGCAGTATCTCATTATCAACAAGTGGTAAAGAAACAGCTAGAAACTTGTTGACATTTTATAATTCAGCCATACAAGCAAGATGTACCTAACTTCCAACCGTTGTTGTTACTGTTGTTCATTTATTGAAATGACATTTAGATAGAACTGCAATACAGGGCTTTCTAACTGTTTTTAACAAAAACATCAAGATGCTTTGTGACGTGTGCAACTGAAGTATCCACACATACCTGTTTACTAGCTGATCAAACAATAAACTCTGATTCAAAGTTTCAAATCTGTTTTTCCTGGACCGACAACTTTTTCTCACTTCTATATCTCCGTTTATGCAAGCATGGTCCCCATCTCCCTTTTTTTCCCCTCGAAGGGGATGGCTTTTGAGAGCTAAGAGAAATTTGTATTACTACTTCAAAATGCAAGAAACAACATTTTTACAAACAAAAATTCAATAATCAGATTACTTAGCAAGGATAAGAAACCAAATTATATTAAGAAACAGAGTCAGTTCCCCCCTGAATGGGCATCCTGACATATACTGTAATAAGAGGTATCTGTTTTAAGTCCCTACCAATGTTATTTTACTAACTGTACTTCTGTGCCATTTGGACTATTTACTTGTACATAAATATATATTATTTTATGGTAAGTTTGTATTTGAACACCAAATATTCAGTATTTTAAAGTTAACATTAAGACTGTCATTCACCCCTTGCACAGTTTCAGTTCTTACTCTTTCCTTTAAGTACAGTATCAAAAGGTTTTATATTACTGATACAATACAATTTTATTTTGCATAGAAATCTATGTATGCTACTTTGTCCAGTGCCTAGACTATGGAGTCCCATTTTTAGTTGGTTCTTTAGGCACTACAGCAGGGGTCGGCAACCTTTCAGAAGCGGTGTGCCGAGTCTCCATTTATTCACTCTAATTTAAGGTTTCGCGTGCCGGTAATACATTTTAATGTTTTTAGAAGGTCTCTTTCTATACGTTTATAATATATAACTAAACTATTGTTGTAAGTAAATAAGGATTTTAAAATGTTTAAGAAGCTTCATTCAAAATTAAATTAAAATGCAGAGCCCCCCAGATCGGTGGCCAGGACCCGGGCAGTGAGAGTGCCACTGAAAATCAGCTCGCGTGCCAACTTCGGCACCCGTGCCATAGGTTGCCTACCCCTGCACTACGGTAATAAAAGTGATTAATTATTTACCAAAATACTTAATGGAATTGAATATACTCTCAGACTCAATACATAACTAAAGGAGACAGAAATTAAGAAGTATAGACATGAAAACTGGATATGGTTTCAGTTGAGATTTGAAATGAACTGGCAAACTGCTAAGGTGAAGATTCACAGGGACACTGTTCTAGGTGGCGGGAGCTGCAGACATAGCAGGTCTCAAGAACAGTAGTGAAACAGTGTGCCAAGCCAGAGCAGGCCAGGTATTAGGTAAGCAAAGGGACTGGATAAATTAAAGATATCACTAGCAAGAAATAGACCAAAACAAGTCCATGAAAGTAAAATCTGGGATCAATGGCAGGTCTACACTTGTAACAGCACATAGGGTACACTGCACACTCAGCTAGCTTAGGCAGAAATACCAGTGTCGACAGTGAGGCACTGCTTAGGCAAGTAGAGTAGAGACCCGCCTGATCCTTAGGGTATATACCCTACACGGCTCTCTACATGCCCAAGTAGTGTCTTCCATACCTATGCCGCTATTTTTAGCAGTGTAGTGTCCTGCTGTCAGAGCCTTTCCCTGCTGACGTGAAAGACTCCAAACATGGGATAAGAGACTGGCAGGGAGGAGGCAAGGAGAAAAGGCTCTAGCAGCTCCCCACTGCCGCAGCCTTTTCCCAGAGCCTCCCACTGCCACAGCCTTCCACTGCCACGTGTAGCTACACATCACAGTGAGTGTGGACACAGCCTGCCTTTCACTGCAGTGTGTAGCTGTACATAATCTACACGTTGCTGCAAGTGTAGACAAGATTATGGCCAAGCGACACCAAATGGGAATTCTGAATTGGGAAGAGAGACGGAATTATGTTTGAGGATGCTCCTTGTGCCTAAGAATACAATTCTGTCACAGACATCATGGATTCAGTGACTTTTTCTAGGGAGGGCTGCAGCAGCTGTCAGCCCTGGGGCCAGCCGCCAGAACAGCTAACCGGCGGCCAGCCCCAGGCCCACTGAAGTAGTGGTTCCCTACCACCACAGCAGCAGCTGGGGGTGGAGCAGCAGTAGTCAGCCCCTCCCGCAAGAGCAGCGGTGGGGCTGGAGCAGCTGCAAGCTCCAGCAGTCCTGGAAGTACTCTGTTTGTCCCTATCCCCGTCCCCCTCCCATGGTATTTTTACTAGAAGTCAGGGACAGGTGGCAGGTAGAGCCCTGCTAATCTGTGGCTGTCCGTGGATTGGATGCAGATGCAAATTTTATATCTGGAGCCCCACAAATCTTCAGCTATCCACTTTATATCCATGGCCCACATTTGCCAATCAGATGCAGATACAAATTTTGTATCCATGCAGGGCTCTAGTTGCAGGCTTCCGTGAATTTTTGTTTATTGCCTGCGACCTGTCCCTGACTTTTACTAAAAATACCCGTGACAGTATCTTAACCCTACTCATGCCCAAAGGAAGCATCCAATAAATTATCTGAAGGAATCGGAGAGAAAACAGTTTCTTGTAAACACAGGGAGAAACACACCGATGAAGGTGTCAAAATATATGCATTTGAGAATCATCAATATAAAAGTAGTTAAGATTAAATATAAATATAAAATAACCAGAGGGAAAACACTCACATAAGCTACGTCCAGTTGGTAATGTAGCACCAGCCTGAGACGTTAACCTGGAAAACAATTATATTAAATATGAAAAATATATCAACATTTCATTTACTACATAAAAGCTACAATGAAACCAACACTTTTGAAATAGAAATCCTTAAGTGTTATACATTGAGCATAATTTAAAGCATTTGTAAAAGATACTCTCAAGAATTTGGCTTGCATCTGAAGCTGGAACTGAAGTCGGCATTGGCCACTGTCAGAAGACAGGATACTGGGCTAGATGGACCATTAGTCTGACCCGTCCTTGTGTTCTTATCATTATACTAATATTTTATTTTTATACTAATAAACAATTTTAACTAGTATCACCATACTGAAAAAGATACATCAATATCTGTTCCACTAATAGGCTACACCACTTCACTTATGTCCCCTCCTGTTAAAGAAGCCCCACCACACAAGTTCCAGAAACAGTACTCTTGCTGCTGCTAGTCAGAAGCAAACACCATTTAAGCTCTTAATGATTTGGTCAATAACTGAAATCAATGAAAACTAAGCAATAAAAATGAACAGGGCCAAGTTATGAAAACAAAAAAATTAAATCTATTTAACAAATCTAATAACTGAAGGGAAAGAGAGTGACATCAAGTTTACTTAAATCAATAGTAAAAATATTACTTAAGACCTCAATCATAAGTATTCTTGTTTCTTTTTTTAAAGTTAGTTTTCCTAAAGGAAAGTTAACTCCCAATGGGTTGGTATGAGAGCCAAAACAGGATACAAACCTCTTCCAAAAACTACATGGGTTAACAAATTATTGTACCATATATTCAGTCTTGATTTTTACATTAGAGTAAAAGACTGTATTTCTTATCTGTTAAGACTAACTTATTAAAACATAAATTATACTGTTAGAATTAAAATGTAAAAATGCCCTAAAATCGTGATAGAATATTAGCTGAAAATAACCTGTTAGTACCAGTATATATAAAATCGAAATAGATTAGTCAAATCAAGAATTTATATTCATATACCGCCTGTCATCCTGAAGGATCTTAAGTGCTTTACAATGTGTATAAGGACCACTGAACTGCAATAACTATTGTGCACAGCGGAAGGCGGGTGGGACAACTGATTTTAAGTTGGAAAGTGAATAAATTAACCAGCTGAAAAAGGAAAAGGGAAATCATTTGACCCAGGCTTCACTGCCCCTAAACTCTTGCAAAAATGTCTACTTCTGAAGAGATGGATTTAACTAGGACATGAGCTTCTGCTATTATTTACCTGGGAAAGGCGTACAAATTTTTCATAAAATAAGGGACTCACCATTGTAGACCTCAAAACTTTGTCACAGTGATGGATAGGAACACATGGGAGAATTGCATCTGCAAATCATGACCCTCTCAGGCATTTTTGACAAACAAACATTAGTAATGGCTTTATGGTCACATGTATTTGTTGCTTAATACCAAAAAGCAGAATCTCCACACAGGTTATTATGTATGGCTCTTCTGGGCTTGTTCAAGTAGCCCATTGCTAAAATTTTATTTTAATCTCAGTTCTCCACTTTAAATCTAGTTTCTGTAACAGATCAAGATCCAGTCATCAGACACATCGTAGGACTTCTTAAAGGAGCAATGATGTTAGCCCAATGTCCTGGCCAAATTTCAGTTCAGGCAAATTGAGTTCACCTAAGTGATATTCTTCCAGGATCAATTAAAAAAAACCCTCAGATTTTATTTAAATTAACTTATTTTTTAAAAATAAACCTGTATTTTATTTAAAGTTAAATTTGAAATTGACATAGGTGTAGACCTAAATTTATTATAATCTATTATAACTGTTTACAGTAAATAAAAGAATAATATTAAGCAGTACATGTTTGCTGCCCATTTTAAAGAAAGTCTAACCACTGGACTGGTGGAAGTCACAGAATAAGCATCTGGAACTGGAGTTTTCTGAAGTGATAAATGTTTTTGACATCAGTAGCCTCTTCTGCAGGTGCAGGGAGAAGATTTTTTTCATTTCACTTTATTCAACTAGTCTAGTTCAATGACTAGTTCATTTAAAGTGAAGAGACCAATTGGGAATTGAAAAAGCAGGAAAGCTTGCTTTCCCCTTACAATCTATCAATAAAAGACAAGGTCTGAAAGGATGAGACCTACACTAGTTCTAAAATCTTAAAGGACAGATGACATAAACTACCAATTCAATTCACTAACTATAAATAATACTTCCTTTTTTAATGTAAAATAGCTTTTGATAAACTTTGATACTTCTTTTTGTGTATCCAGCACATTAAAGGAAGTTTATTACAAAATAAAAAAAATTGTGCATTTTAATTGCATTTGAATTTCCATCCAAAGAGAGCTTGACAAATCACAAGTAAAAAAATTAATCTAATAAATAAGAAATTCACCATTTTTAACATAATAAAAATGTAACAGCTAAGAATATGAATAAATTCAAATTAGCTAGGTAATTGTTTAAATAAATGTGTGTTGAGATAGTGTATCACTCTGATTATCAAAAAGAAGCACTACATTTTGCATAAAGGCTATACATAGTTGCAATTCAACGTATCTTATTGGTTATCAACAAACAAGAATCAACCTTTCTTTAGGAAAATAATTAGAAAGTTCAAAAGCAAAGCATGATTAAAATCAATTATTTTAAACAAGGTTTCTAGTTTGCTGCTTTAAATCATGATTAAAAATCAGTGATTTAAATTGCTTTGACTTAAATCAATCCACCGTGTATTCTTTACATCTTGTCTAACAGCTAAACTGTTGTGTGGTGCTGGTGTAGACTGTTAAATGACCAGCATATCAGAGGTGGCTGTATATGCTCCAAGATGATTTCTGAAAGACGCATGCTATATAATACACTGTAGTCATACAGTTCTCAGTTTAAATAATCCCCTGTCTTATCCACATCAATTTGAATCAATTTGGTATTTAAATGTGTCCCACCTTAGGGGGTGTTGCCTTATAATTAGCTATTGTAGTTCCCATATGCTAACAGTAACAAGGGTGACTTTGTCTCTCACTTACTGAGTTTAAAACAATATGAAACAAAGAATGCCTAGTCCTATACAATATGCAGTAGCCGTTACAAGGGCCAAGATCAGTGTTCAAACAAGCTGTTCCAGGCACAACAGCTTGAGGCTTTTTCTTTGTGTCCATAAATTCACATAATTACTTGAATCCAATTGAACCTCTTTAAACCTGGAAACTTTCTTAAAATTAAATCCATTGGTCAGAAAATGAAACAAATGTCTCCTTCAGTTGTGGCTATATGGAATGCGTAGTACTTTGGCCTGCTTCTAAATTTAGGGTCAGCTGCTTATTCCTTGAGTACATAGAACTCCTAATGAAGTCACAGAGTTCTGGATGCACAAAACAACATAAAATTGGACTCCAACACATTCCACCATTCCCATTTTAACAGATTAAGTGGTGTCACATGAGGAGGAACACAACCCCTTGGATTCACATAGTTCTTATTCCAGAAGTAAGACAATGCAGACTATAAGAAAAGTGCACCAGATTACCTGGACTGTCCAGCTGAAATGCTCCATTCCTCTCGCTGCCCAGTACTGCGTGATTTTGATTTGTCTTTGCACACCGGATCAGCATGTTTCAAGGTACGTTTGGCTGGAGGGGATATGTGGCTATCACTCAAACTACCATCACTACCTTCATCTTTCTGAAAGAAGCAAAGCATCACACCACATTTGATTGGTTCATTTTTACACTTCCATAACAAAAATAAGATTCCACTACTCACCTAAAGAAAGTCAAACCCAGTTCACACAAACATAGCAGTGCTTTATTGATGCTTATGGAACACATGACACATGTACAGTAACTCCCCGCTTAACGTTGTTTCGATCTTACGTCCTTGCTCCATTACAGAACATGCTCCATTTAAAGTTATGGAATGCTTCGCCATAACGTTGTTTGGTTGTCTGCTTTGTCCACAGCTGGCAGCCCCCCTATCAGCTCCCCTACGCCCCTCCCACAGTGCCTCCTGCCTGATGGCAAACCCCATGGATCAGCACTTCCCCCCCCCCCCCCCCGCCTTCGCCTCCTGCCTGCAGCAATCAGCTGGCTTGCGAGGTTCAGGAGGCAGGAGGCAGGAGGGAGGGGGGAGGAGGGAGGACTCGGCATGCAGGCTCCCCCCTTCCCCTGCCTCCTGAACGCCGCAAATCAGCTGATTGCCGCAGGCAGGAGGCGGCGGGGGGGAGAGAGGAAGCGGGCCCCGAGTCCTCACTCCTCCCCCGTCCTTCCTGCCCTGCAAGCCAGCTGACTGCCACGGGCAGGAGGGCAAGGGAAGGAGCGAGGACGCAGCGTGTGGAGTAAAGGGGGGGGGGGAGAGAAGAGGTGGGTTAAGGGTGGGGGCTTGGGGAAAGGGGTGGAGTGGGCGGGCCAAGGGTTGAGCCCCCCACCCCCGTTGCTTGCAGAGTAGGGGAAGCTGCCGCTGCACAACGTGCTTCTCCTAGCCTACAGCACCTTCAGCCTCCTTGCCTGCCTCATTGTCTCCAGCGCCAGTGGGCTGTGCCTGTGTGGGGTAAGGCGGAGGCACCTCCCAACTACAGTACTGTACTGTATGGCAAAAACCAATTTCCCTGGAACCTAACCCTCCCCTTCCCCCATTTACATTCATTCTTATGGGGAAATTGGATTAGCTTAACAACGTTTCACTTAAAGTCGCATTTTTCAGCAACATAACTACAACGTTAAGTGAGGAGTAACTGTACCTTAAAAATGCACACATGCTGAATGCTAACTCACCAGTTCACCTAGCAAAGAAAGACTTAACACTGGACCTGATGAGTGTAAAATATTAAAATTCTGTACTTATCAATAATTCTTTATAATGCTTCTAAACTAAATATTTCTAGTTTTCTAAAACTCAATGTACTGTATCCCTGGAAATATTACTGCCCTCACTATTACTGTAATTCATAAAACACCTTTTCTCTCTATTGTACTACTGAATTTTTTTAAGTAGCTATTAGAATAAGAAACAGCAAGATACTATGACTGGTTCTCTCTCATATCTTTAGCAAAGTGATTAACACATGAATTCTAAAGCATGCATCACCAAATGTCTGGGCAATTTTAGGTTTTGTGTTTTCAGTTAAAAAATGTGCAAATATTGAGATATCTATCTCAATAAAAAATGAAAAGTGTTATAGATATTTTCAAAAGCTTTTATCAGAAATCAAAAATATTTAAAAAGAAATTAAATGCTTTTACCTTTTTCAACACTCTTCCTTTACAGTTTTCAATAAACAGCATAAAGAGTTAGTAGAAAGAATACTTCTAAATACCATACTATGCTGAAATTGCTATTAACCACATTGATCCATGAGGAAAAAAAGCAGACGAGAGATAGCAAGACATCTTACCAGACCCAAAAATAAGTGACATACACGATTTCTAGCCAACTAAAAAGTCCCTTCTTCAGTGGGAATTGTCCATAATCAAACAAAAAATGTAAACATTAAAAAAATGCAAAAAACCCAGCAGATTTCAGTGAAACACAATCTTTTCCCACCAAAGAAATTACTCAAAGTTAAAGATCCATCCTAAGTACTGTGTACTATCTTTCTAGAGGGTGCATTAACTACAGTGATGGCAAAATTCCTTCCGTCATTGTAGCAAGTTTCTAAACTATGGTACTATAAAAGCACAGCTGCAGCACCATAGACAAACCCCACATTCTTTGGACTAGAAAGCTGTCAGGTAAACTTTTCAAGACTTGTCCCTTCTACAAAGAAAACTGGCTGTGGGTTTCAGTAAAATACGAAAGTCATCTTTTATTATGTCTACTATAGTAAAAATCCAGTGATTTGCCATAATGAAATGATGTATATATTACCAATAGGGTGCTGGTGGTTAAAGTGTAGTGGAAGAGACATACTGTCATGGAGAATAGAAAACTATATATACACAGTATGTTCTGACACAGTATGGAACTTGTACCAAAGTTAAGCTAAGAATTCAACAAAAGAATCCTGATTGTCTGACAGAAGAAGAGGAGTCCAATGTAGAGGCTGAGCCACTTTCACGTGCCAGTATAAAGCCAAAAATGACTCCCAAACTGCACCAAATGTAAACTAGTCACACAACTGGCAGAAACAGCACATGAACATGGGAAACTGCTGACCCTTTCAAGGCAGAAGTGAAAGATCTATGCACAAAATACAGCACCATCATAAGATATAGAATAAATGATGGTGATGGAATTGGAAGCCAACAGGAGACAAATGAAAGTAGGTGATGAGAACATAAAGAGGTAGGTGGCCATGTAGAGCCTACCCTGACCCTTCAAGAATGGAATCTGGTTTTGGATCACTGTGAAAAGATCAGAAAATAGAATGAAGGGCAGAGGCAGATGAGGATACTAAGATCTAGCAAGAACCAGCCAGAGCATATTCAATTGATGGTGCCTCTATATGAATATTAAGAAGTGTACCCAAACGTTTTGCATATTGTTATTTTTTCTCTTTGCAGAAAGCCAAATCATCACACAACCGTTGGTTAACATCACTTGGACTTTGCACTTCTATTGCATATATCTAATGTGCTGTCAAAGTACTTTACAAGCATTAATGGGTTTAGCCTCAACACCACTGTGAAGTACTCAAAGACTGCAGGAGATAACTTGATCATAACAATCCAGCCAGAAGAAAACAAGAGGCAACTTCAGAGACCTGCATAGGAAATGACTGTACAGGTAACACTAGAGAGTTTTCCAATGAAGAAGGTAAATTAAATAAGAAATAATCAAGACTGTGGGAATGGGGAATTTGGGATCACACAGCAGCAGTCTTAATGTGGAGATTACACAGCTTCTATTGCAACAGCAAGACACTCAATCTCCTAGGTAGCAGGGCTATTAGAAATGTCAGGAAATGTTTAAACTAGGAACAAAGTAGAATTTTACTCATACAGAAACTGATTATGCATCTCCAATTTACGCATCAGGCTTTATGGGCTGCCTAACTAGAATGACAAACTGCAATTACTCAAGAGTAAAACAATTAAGAAACATGTATTTTGGAGGAGGGTTTGGCAGGTGGAGTTTTGTTACACATGCAAAGGGAGAGAAACTATTACAGTATTGGGCCACTGGCTAAGATTCAGCCCCATAAATGTCATATTATAAGATCTCTCCATTTACAAAAAACATACATTTTTGCCCGTGTTGCATGTCATATGATAATTAACCCATGTTAAAATCCCAATTTTAACATTTGTTAGTTAGTTAAAGTAACCATGTGAGTTAGCCTAGCAAACATGTAAAACTATAACTGCCTTGTCTTCACTAGGATCCAAATACAAGCTAGCTTGACAAGGATTAAAGAGACACTTTTTTCCTCAATGAATATACAGATTGGCTTTTTGCAGATCTAACTCCTTATAATTTTTTTTAAAGTATTCATCTCTTATCCAACAATGCAGAATCAAATTTTAAAACTTTAAAATAAAGCAGTGGTTTTGGATCCCAAAATCCTATTAAAATTCAGATAAATCGGTACTAGAGCTCTCCACTCTAACTCCCTAACATTAAATGGTCATCAAGGCTTGTTTCAAGTTATAAAATAAATGTTCATTACCAAATCTATTTTGCAACTAAACCAGCAAGGTCTATACCTTGAATCCACTGAACACTCATAAAATTATAGTCCTGTACCATAACCTACAGCCACATCTGTACATGCTGTGTGAACTGCCAGAGATGTGTTCTGTGCTATTACTGAAGTGCACCACTATTGCAAGTCAATCTTAATGAACAATTCCTTTCTGAAATGCCAGGAGTTAGTCTGTGCAACAGAGAAGCAGAGTTGCAAGTGAAGTCGCAGCACTGGTTTGAAACTAGACTGAGTGGTACAGAAGAACAAAGCTGAGTAAAGAAGAAAAAGACAGGAACAACAATGTAATACTGCCTAAAGCCATTTGATAACTTGCTGTAAACTTAATATCACACCATTATTAAAATCAAAGCAGGTTTTTGCCTAACATAGGCTACAGTAACTTTTAATTATTCTTTATTACTTCTAAAATATTAATTCTTAACCTGTTTAGAGAAAGCTACAAAAATACTAGCACCTACCATTAACCTCATTAACCTGAGTGTGAGACAATCAAGCCCACTCCAAATACAAAAAGCACCAAGCCTTGAATTAGATTTGATGCAATAGATGTTGTAGTCTATGCAACATTTTTCACCGTGAAACCCTGAAAGCTAGCACAAGGAAAAGACCTAAGTTATTTTGATTCCCACACACAGTAAAAGTTAATCTGAAATGTTGAGTCCAGGTCAGGTGGGAAAACAACAGGACCCTTTCAGGTTTCAGAGTGGTAGCCATGTTAGTCTGTATCAGCAAAAAGAACGAGGAGTACTTGTGGCACCTTAGAGACGAACAAATTTATTTGAGCACAAGGAGAGGAGAGCAGACCTCAGGGGCAGGAGGTGGTGGCAGTGACTCAGGTTCAGGCAGAAGAGTTGAGTCAGAAAATGATTCAACCCTCTCAGGATCAGATTGGATGGGCTTGGGTCCAGGTCAGACCTAAAAATTAGACCTGAGCAGACCTCTAGGGCCAACAAAGAAACAAGCACTGAGATAGGCTCAATCTTCAAAATTAAGTTAGCACTGAAACAGCTGTTCGGGCAATAAAGCAATGAGCAGCCTTAAGACTATTGTGAAACCATGGCACTGGCGCTGGTATCTCACGTGCTGATAGCAATGCCGTCACCAGAGTGCAGAGAACACCCACTAAAATATCTTGGTAGTGCCAGGGTGTTGGCTGAAACAATATTGAGGCAACACAGTGGCAGGAACAAAAACTCTGTTCCAAAGCACCGAGACAAATGCCAGGCCACTGCACAGAAACACGTGCTAAAGGACCATGAAAATAAACTAATTCTAAAGCGCATGGAAGCACAAGGCCTGAAAAAATTTGCCTAACTGTACTGGACCTGACTGGAAGAAGAGGATACCCAGTGAACCTCAATGTGATACAAAAGAGCTGGAACAATAAAGCAGTTTCCTCCAGGAAGCTCCTTTACCAACTGAAAGTAAGGAACTGACTAAAGTTCGGAAGGTGCCGATTACACTCTCTCTAAGAGGAGCACAATGGTCATGCTCTTCACTACTACTGTTGTGCTCAAGAATAAAAACAAAACTTCACAGCTAGGGGAGTCTGGTTAGCCTCATACTAAGGGGCAAAGAGCCAGCGGTGAGAATCCTGCACAGGTGGTGAGCCAAATTTTCTGCTAATCTAATGCCACTTAAATTAATGGACTAATGCCAGCAAAGAATCTAAGTGTAAGATATGCATGCAGGTTTATAATCCATTTACAGTCCTCTTACTTGGATGGAGAAAGGGGAGAATGAAGGGAAAACGAACTTACACTTTTTAAAAATATATACTGTATAAATACACCCATACACACGTGCACAGAGGAATGTTTCCTTCTCTATACTTTTAATCTACAGTCATGTCAAATACGAAATTCAACAAAACCTGCTTGCATGCAGTATTGTTATATTTTCAACTGTATCCTTCCCTTTCAATATTTTTAATTTCTGTTCCGGAGTTCTTCTATCCTGCAGAAAAACATATAGCAAGATCCAGAGGCTAGAAGTTTAAGATAGACAGATTCTGAGTAAAAATAAGGCACAAAACAATGAGGGCAATTAACTCTTGGTAATTTGAACAATTTACCAAGAGTAATGGTAGATTCTCTATCACTGGGAATTTTTAAATCAAGACTGGTGAGCTGAGGGCCAGGGCCAGAGCCTGAAGCCCAATGACTGGAGCCTGCTGCCTACCACTCCAAGGCTGAAGCCCGAAGCATGAGCCTCACCACCCCTGGGAAGGTGGGGAACTCACTGGCTGCCTGCTCCTCCAGCGTTTGTGGGCTCCAGAGAGGGGCAGGGCTCAATGCCTGGTGGTGGCCCTGGGGGAGGGTCCACTGCTTCCCTCCCCCCATCACTGCCCAAGACGCTGAGCCCGCAAGAAAAGCCCCTGGTGGATGCATGCGGCCTCAATGGCCACATTTGAGAAATGCTGCTCTAGTTCAAACAAGTTAATTCAGGGAAGCCTTATGGCCTGTGTTACCCAGGTCGTCAAACTGGATGATTACAATGGTCTGTTCTGGCCTTCTCAACTATGAATCTATAATGCACCTATCACAATGTTGTTACATGTATTTGTAACATTTTAAATATTAATAAATTAAAGAACTCTCCATGTAGGGATATTAAAGAAGGTACTAACAGTGATTCCCCCAAGTAACAGTGACCCTCCCAGTTTCACCAAGTACAAAAATCTTTTAGTTCTTCTGTTAAAATGTGTAAGCTCCTGTCTGCAGAAAACATTGATTGTATCTGTCCTGTGAAAGATACTTTATTACTATGTAAAACTTACAAACAAGTTAATTGACTTTAAGAACAAAGTGAACACTATGTTACCACCCCTGCTGTAAGCCTTAAGCCGTTAATTGACTCTGCTAAGATATGAAATGTATGTTGATGAATGCTTGATGCATGTGAATGGTTAGGGAGGTGCCAGCCTAGAAAGGATCCATCGGCCAAAGAATGTGTCAAGTGGACCACCAGACAACCCCCGGAGGGTAAACTGAGATCCAACCCAAACACCTGGAAAGAATGTGCCACTTTACACAGTGTGGAGCCACCAGGAATGTCCCATCTGCTGATTGAGTCAGCAACAGCTCCCATAGACTAACATAGGAATTAATTCCTATAAGAATAAACTCCAAAAACTGAGGACTTTGAGTCTCTGGTTCTGCGGCCAGCCTCCAGGAGCATCAGGTGCATCTGACACAGACTCGGCTCCATCCTCATGACCAAGATACCTGGCCAGTAACTTGGCATGAGCAACTTCTAGGCTGGTAACTATAACACCTATACAAAACTTGAATAAATGATATTGTGTGTGTGTGTGTGTGTGTGTGTGTGTGTGTGTGTGTATATATATATATATATATGGAATAAGTAGTAATAGAAATTAGTCAAACAACGTTTACTTTTGTCTTTTGCTTTATTATTATATTTACAATAAATGTGGCATCCTTGCCTTATCCCTCTTAATAAGATCCTGCTGGTTTTTATTATATTGGTATAACATCCAAACTAGAAACTAAAGAAAATAACTCAATGCTCCTTCTCAACCCACTTCTTTAGAAGAAGACTTCAGTAAATAGATCAGGCCTTGCAGGATGGCCCAAGGATCAACAAATGTATGCCTTGATGAAGCAAGGAAGGGGAGCAAACTCCAGAGCCCTTCACTGATAAATGCCTGCCCCGAAGCATACAATGGGCACTGCTATCTAAAGCATTTCAGATGATCAACTGTCAAGTTAACGGACAGAGATAGGCAATCTCTAGCATGTAGAGGATACTAAACATAAAGGATTTATGGTTTTAAAAAGTTACAAGCTGCTATCCAAGAGAAAATGAAAAAAAAAGATCTCTTAGTTACAGCTGCTGTCTGGATATCCAGAAGCAACCACTGTTCCCACAGGTTTACTGATTGAGGAAAGTTGCTGATGCAGGACCAGCATATGCTTTCTCATCAAAGAGGTCTCTGACACTTCTGGGTGTTTCTCAAACCCACAAGTGCCACCTTTGTTTTATTTGAACTACACTTCAACCAAAAAATTTATAGTTCCAATGTGATCTAGGACTGGGCTTGAAAAAATTTACCATTTCCTGATAAATACAAATGATTATGAATTAACCTAGAAGGTCATCATCCACATGGATAATGAAGTCGTCAATTCCGACAAGCCTTGACAATTCCAACCAAGCTAAGAAGTAACTCAGGGTATGACTACACTTACAAATCTGCAGCGCTGGTAGTTGCAGCGCTGGTCGTCCAGCTGTGCAGGGCCAGCGCTGGTGTGTGGCCACATTTGCAGTATTTGCAGCGCTGTTGGGAGTGATGCATTATGGGCAGCTATCCCAGCATTCAAGTGGCAGCAACGGTGCTTTTCAAAAGCAGGGGTGGGGTGGGGCGTAGTGTGACAGGGAGCGGGGGGAGAGAGAGAGAGAGTGGATTTTTGGAGCCAACACTGTGTATTAGCTTCCTGACTTGAAAAATCAGAACATGTTCCCGATCCCTTACCCTTAACTCTTAACTGCAAACAGCCTGCAGCCAACACGACTCCCTTTCTCCCCTCTGCCCCCGCTGTTTCTGTCAAGCAAACACTCACTCCCTGCCTGCCTCATTATCTCATTTGATTGTTCACAGATTGATCACAGCAAACAGAAGCTGTGTTTGTAGATAAACAGCTCCGGGATCAACGGAGCTATGGAGCTCGGAGTTCACAACAAAACAAAGAGAGGCTGCATAACAAAACAAAGAGAGTAATTTATAAAAGCATTCTGGGATACATCCTTATACCCTGGAGGCCAATCACAGCGCTGGTGTGTGGCCACACTTGATGACCAGCGCTGCAGCACCAGCGATGGAATCCTTATTCCCCATGCTGAGTGAGGTGTACGGCCAGCGCTGCAGCCAGGGAGTTGCAGCACTGGATGTGCCCTGCAGGTGTGGCCACTTACTAATTGCAGCGCTGGTGGAGGCTTTCCAGCACTGCAACTCGCCAGTGTAGCCATACCCTCAGTTCGCTCAGGAAATCAGAAGTGTAATAGTAAAGCAACAATATAATCTAATCTCATGATTTTTACTAAGTGGGCACTCTCAATTCAATCTAGTTTTGGAATAAGAGTTCTGATACATTTAGGCCACTTCTACAACTTGAGAATTTCAGAAGATTCCCATTTGTGCAACTATTGATTCAGCGGCACTGAAATTTGTATCAGTTGACGCCCTGGTATTAAAAAAAAAAAGTTTCCATCATGGTAAAACCAGCTCTCTCAATCATCTATTTTATTGAATAATATGCCACACTATTCCCATGTCTTTAACCTGTGGCCACATCCAACTAGGGTGACCAGACAGCAAATGTGAAAAATCAGGACAGGGGGTAGGGGGTAATAGGAGCCTATATAAGAAAAAGACCCAAAAGTCAGGATTGGCCCTATAAAATTGGGACATCTGGTCACCCTACAAGCAACACAATTATTATATTGTTCATATCATTTCAGCAAAACTTGATACAATAGTTTTCCACCTATTATTTTACTCCCTTCAACATCTATAATCTTGTCTCCCTCTTCTACTATTCGCCAACATATTCAATTTCAAGATTTTTAAATTAATTTCTTAACTACGTAGTTTTAAAGGTGTCCAAATTATTTCAATTACTATTCTCTTCTTTCTCATTTTACAAATACCAAATTAACCTCCTGAAATGTACTTGTATTAAACAACTAAATGTTATCAGGAAATTTCCTTTACCAAAGATACTCAGAAGTATCTCTACTTCTGCCTTTAACTCCTTGAAATGAGATTTATGATTTGTAGACATTAACATTGCTCATAAGAGCAATGTTTTTACTAACCTTAGAAAATCTGGGGTCAGTAACCACTGCTTATTTGTATATTCTGAACAGCAGTGCAAACATGTCTCAGGGTATTGATGAACTGGGTTACTAAAGGATTTTATTATTTAAGATGGATGTAACAAGTAGGGAAGAAAACGAAGAGGTGACCTGCTAAAGAATTTATCTTGTTTCTACCATACCAGGCAGGCCTGTTGTGATGCCCTATTTAGAATATTACTAGTTTTTTCTTGAGGGAAGAGGGATGTTCTAATAAATACTATACAATGTGGGCTCACTTTATAAGCATTTTTATTCCTCAGACATAAAAAGATACACACTTTTTCCAAAAGAAAGTCCAGGTCTAGATCACATTGGCACTGTGCACTTTGTGGTTGAAGTGCAGTTCAGATAAAACAAAGGTGTAGTTTAAAGCTGTGTAATTCTGTACACAACTGAATCTAGCCTAATTAGGCCTGATACTCTTTTGTATCTGTCCTTGTACACCAATACACTTTAACAACCTATTTGTTTTTTCTGCACCTAGCCTATTAAACCATCGCAGCCAAACAAATACACAAATGCAAAACATACTCGGCTGATGAAGAGCTGACTAGGAGTGCAGATTTGGGGGGGGGGGAGGGGGCCGAAACTGTAACAAAAGTTCTGAAGTCCATTGTCCTGCCTTCTGGGAGATTAAAAACTTGCAGAGTTTTCCACCATGTTCATACATGTCCATGTCTCCCACCCCATCACCAATTTGAGGTGGAAATCTGGATCTTCAATTTTACATGCTAGGAGAGATGGAAAGAATTCAAGATTACTGTCTAACATCTACATTTCAGCCTATTCTTCCTGGTCTAGATTCAACCTATAATCTTTATAGGGAAGCATGGGATGGGACTCAGGAGACCTGGATTCAATTTCTCACTTTGAAACTGATCTGCTGGGTGATCTTGGGCAAGTCACTTTCCTCCCTATACCTCAGTTTCCCCATCTGTGAAAAAATGGGGATAAGGATACTGACCTCCTTTGTACAGCACTTTTAGATCTACTAATGAAAGTGAGGTAAGTGATAAGTATTATTAACTATAATCAATAATATTATATTTGGGGTCAGTCATTTTGACTGAGTCATGGAAAGGTTCCATAGCTTCCTTGAGCTGTTTTTTTGGTTTTGTTCTTGTATAGTTCTAGATCTTTGTTGTTAATTAGATCAAGTTAGATTTCCCAACACTGACAGTAGTGTCATACTCCAGTAATTTGTCAAATTCCTTCAAAACTTCTTTCAATTGCTTTTGTAAATTTAGTGCTTTCTTTTACAGTCTTTTGCAAAATTCTTTTACTTAAGTTCTCTTCATGCTCGGTGCAAATTTAATCATATTTTATGGTAGTTGGAAGAATATAGAGCAACACAGTCTTACTAAAAATTCCATCAAGTGTCACTGGAGAACTAAAGCACAAAGCCTGCTTCTTCCATTCAACCAACCATGAAGGCTGATCATGGATGCCAAAGTATTTTCTACCTTCTGCAATGTACTTAAGGACTGTGTTATGGGTTGCTTCTTTCTCAGGAAGGTTTGGATAGAAATGCTGAACCACTTACAGGACAGAAGATTATGATGTTTGCACCTGAGCTCTCCTCTTTTTCATTTTAATTTGGTTGTCTGAGGAAAACCACAAAGAACTCTCCTTGTCATAATTTTCCCTGAATATTTGGATGGCACATTTAGCTACTTGGACATAATATTCTACAGGTTTCTTTTCTCACACATACTCAAAAGCATTATGCAGAAATACATTTTCCCCTGTATGTATACATGCAATCATTACTTTGTAATTACTTCATATTCACCCATCTATGCTGCATCAGTGTCAATGATTATTTTAATTCTTTAAATTTTCCTCTGTTTCTTTATTTAAAGCATCTAGTAGCAAGTTTAAATTTGTCTGGAGAAATATATTTGTGATGAGTGCTTTAATCATTTATTTAAATTGCTCACTTTGTGCTAGGTTGAAAGGTGACATTTATTGCATAAAAAAGATTGCGACTTTCTTGCCAAGTCTTTATTTTCAACTGTTTGTATTCCATAATCACAGACAGATTGTTGGGGTTTTTGGATGCCAAAGAACAGAAAACATTCCTGATGCTGAACAGCTGCTGACCAGCCTTGGAACTGACTTCATAATGATTGATGCTACGTTTCAATAGTGACTATGGCATCAGAAATACCTTACTTGCAGAATCATCAAAACTTTGTGTCTTTTGCTCCTCTACTTCAATAATCAATCTTTAAGTTAGTGGCACATTTGATAAATCTGAAGAAGCCTATTTTCTGAACTTTTAAAAGAAGCATGAATCCCTTTCCACTCACTACTTCATTCTTGACAGTGTTTACATTTTACATCAGAAGAATCATCTTCATTAGTATATTCAATTTTTTATTTCCTACAACTTCCTTCAACTTCAGACATGTCAAGTCATACAGATGTTTACTAATAACTAAAAACTAACTCCCACTCTTTTCAAGTATTGATGAGCAGTTTTGAATTTACTAATTAGAACAAGAAACAACCACCTAGTGCAGTGGTGCTCCATTTTTTTGCATATTGGTACCCAATTTTCTATACGGGGACCACCCCATTTACCACTATGAAAGGGACAGAGTATTTGCAATTACCCGATACCTGTTCACAACCGCCACATTAAGAGCCCCTGATTTAGTTAAATTACCACCACAAAAATTGAAGAATACAAAAAGTTAATATAGTTCAATATAAAACTGGCTATCAGGCATCTTTCCCACCTTACAGAAATTTTTAGATTCTATTATCAAAGCATTTGAAATATATATTTAGTTCATGTAAATATTTAATGGCAAGTTCAAAAACCAAAAGAAAAAATATTCAAAATCTACCATACACCAGCTTGGTTTTTTCCTTAGCATTGTTTTCCTTCCCTACAGCCCAAACTCCAAGGCTACACATAGCAGTTTAGAACTACATTTAGAAACTACTGTATTAATTTAAACTTAAAAAGGGGGGAATAATATATATAATTTGTAAAAGTTATTTCGGATTTATGATGTAAGGTGCTACAGAAATATCATACAAGGTAGACAGCCAAATTTCTTCCTCTCTACTGCTACTGAAACAGCAATGTTTGTTGTATGTATTTTTAGTTGGGTCAAGAAAGCCTAAAGTGTATGGCTAGGCACTCCTTTTGGCACTCCTATAAATCTAATTAAATAAATAAGCAGAATGATTTGGGTGAAGATCACTGAGCAAGAGGATCGGAAGAATGCTGGGACCTGAAACATCCATAGCAGTTGGACAGTGACCAGTAGGGTTGTGGGAATTGAGACAGGAGATTTGGTAGGGGCAGCAGGAACACTAACTGAGGAGCAAAAAATGTTCCAAAAGGTAATGAGGAAGTAAGTTAATGTAACAAGACCAGGCTCAGAGACCAGGAAAGTGAGTAAAAGGAAAAAGGAGAGCAAAACAAAAAGCCAGCAGCCAGGGAGAAAATAGCAGAGAAAAAAGGATGGAGAAATATACCTGGAAAGATACATAAGCTCATTGTCCTCCCTCTCTCTGCACTAGAAGTGGTGTGAGGGCCTTTACTGCCCAAACTGGGAGTGATATATTAGTAATAAAATATATAACACACTGAAATGACCAGGTCATAGCTACAACCTGAGTAGCAGAAGACTAAAGGTCATCCACGCCTAGGTACTGGATACTTGGTGTGAAAAGATCTTTATAAAGATTTATACAGTAATAAATTCAATTACTGGGCTGAACATCAACAGTTTATCAGTATATAGCAGTTTAGGGCAGAAAGTACAGAACAATATACCACATCCAACTGAAAGTACAGGGGGAATTGGGTGATCAGAATGTAATTACCTGAGCTAATTACCTTGCAGAACCCCAAGCTAAACACAGTTCTAGCAAAAAATGCCATGGGATCTTTAATGAAAAGTGTCTGTGACCTGTTTTAAGACTCATCTGAAAGATGGCAGCTCCATAAGCAGCCTCCATTAATGCTACACTGGGATACTGGTTTAGTACTCAGAAGAAAGAGCGCAACCTACTATATCACCAACACCATTTCCCGAATGTTATTTGGAGGTCTTATTCACATACTAATTATGTCTTATCCTGCTTCACTTCTGAGTTCCAAGGAGTTCAAAATCCAGAATAGTATGACTGCAAAATATGACCAGCAGTGTTAAGCAAAATGTGTAATTATTTTTCTATATGAAAATTTAGCCATTAGTATGTGACCCAATTCCCAGATTATCACAGGCAAAATGATTTGGTAGACTGCTTTTGAAAAACTATCCCCACGTGTCCATTTGGGCACATTAAGTGATATAATGTCAAACAGGCTTTACGTATACTAGAATATTGGCAGGAAGTTGACCACTTGGAACAATTGTTCCATTTCCCACTATGCACAGATGTGTGAACAACACAGTACTAAGGAACAAATTACATGATTTATTCCTGAATTTCTCATGCCAGGTCTCAAAAGTAAGGAACACCACTAAAACAAGGGAAAAAAATAGCTTTCATTACCACCCTAAAAAGATGCGTTTCCTCAAGAATCTGCCTTTAACCAAAATCTTTTTCATAACTTAGTAAGAATTGTGCAAGTTTTATCTGAACTACTCCCATTAGCATTACTGAAAACAGTAAAACTAATACTCAACTCAGTGATTTGAAAATATAGGAGCATCTTTAGGAAGGATATTTTTCTTTACAGAACTTTTAAATACAAGTGCAAAGCAGTGTCATTTTCTTTTTCCTACATGACCCAAGATCAGTGAATTTTCCATCATTTTTATTTCAAATACATAGAATAGCCATTAAGAGTGTTAGGCACTGTCATATAGGTAACCATCAAAAGGAAATTCCAAACCAAGTCCTTACAACTTGTAAAAATGAAAGTTTAAGTGAAAAAGGAAAGACAAAAATACTCATTAATCTGCATCAAGCGTTTTTCAAAACAAAAACAAACATGTTACGTCTTGCTATTCTGTTTGAAAAGAAAAAATACTTCTTTAATTTTTACAAATTTTTACACAAGTTTTAAAACTAATATTTTTTTAAAATAAAAATAAGTCAAAAACATGTCAAAAATATTTTAATATGTTTCAATTGTTGACCATTAAAGAGTAATTGGTATTTTTAAGAACTAAAGAGTAGCCATGACTATATACCCCGAAGAAGAATCTGTAAAGTTATATTATCACACCTTTAATGTGGAAAGAATTATTTCAATTAATTTTTATATATTTAGAAATTGAATTGAGATATATATTTATTGTTACTATGAACCATAAAAATGCTGTATAGTGCTTATGTTCCATGTAACTACAGTGCTTTATGTCAATCCCCAGTTCTGTTTGTGCTCCTATTAGCAATTAAGTACAATGGAGAGCTCTATGTTGCTACTGAATAAACTGAACATGTTGGGAGTCCTACGTTTAGCTAGGAACTTGTATTACAGTAATCAGAGTGCACTCAAGTAGCTCTTAAAGTACTTTTAATGCTTCCTTGCCTAATTAAATTAGGTTAATCTTATCTAGATTTCTAAAATGTCTGACCAATAGTGGCATGATTAAAAAAAAACTACAATAATAGTAGCTGAGAAATAAATACATGGCTTTCAGTTTTTTGCAACTGTGTTAAAGAATCATCTCTCAATATTGTGGCGTAAGGTAAATTTAATTTCAATGGCTAATTAAACCCAATCATTGCAATCACAATTCCTATATCAGTATCTAAAAGACATCAAAAAATTAGTTTTGTAAATTAACAATAGAAACTCTTGCATGTATTTTAGGGTCAAAATAAGTTTACCTAAAAAGCTTTTTACAGTTTGAGTGAGGTTCAAAATTAAATTTTCAAAATTATAAAATTATGAAAGTAGGTTTTATATAGTTTGATAAACTTCGTTCCTGTCAGAATGTTTAAATATCAAGCCATAAAACACTTGCAAGTCACATTTTAACAGTAAAATGGTAATTTTTTACTTTTTACATAAAAGGCAACCAAACCTCCCATTACACTTACAATATTACAAATTAAGCATGAAAACAATACACCTCACTTCCTCCTCTTCACATTTTAAAGTACTAAATACTGCCATACCATTACAGAGAATAAAAATCTGATTCCTTGATCTATTTAGCAAGTTGATTTTCTTAATCTTAATATTTGGTCAATATATAGCACATGTATTACATCTGAGTCTTTGAATCTACCAAGTAAATCACCTGAAACATGTTACTCAACAACATTTAATACATGAGACATTTAAATCTCATACATTCCTTTCCCCTATGTTTGGGTCTTTTCAAGTGTAGCCGCATAAATGTGTGCATATAACCTAAAATATCATATATAATGTCAAGAAAAACCACAAGGGGGGGGGGGTGATGGAAGAATGACAGAACAGATGGGTGCAGTTTGTAGACCCGCATCTACTGTATCAGGTATGGCCAACATTTTTACAGGATACTGTCATACTGTTGGCTCAATTTTAATCAATGGTATGGAACACAAAAATAATCTTAGCAATTCTCCCTGACTGGTATTTGCAAACATATTCAAGAAACAGCATTCCACAGGGATCCCAAGTCAACACTCCTGTGGAAGTAAACTCAGGCTCACAAAGGTATAGACAATATTTTTGATTTATAGAGCGCCTGGAGTCTGCTGCACCTTTAACTTCCCATTCACTAGACCTCCAGCAGAGCTGGGGTTCTCAGATCACAAATCTATGGTAGGCTTTAAAGAGAGACATCATTACAACCAACTTGAAAAGTAAATGAAACAATTGCCTCCAAACACACATACATGACATGCTAATCCACCCATTCCCGCCCCCCCAATACTGCAGCTACAACACTGTCTCATAATAGCAATTTTATAAATCATGGCTTGGTGTGGTTTTTTTTAATTTCAGCTATTTTTTTCTATATAAATATTGACATCTAACTGCCCTATTGATTTTGGCACAGTTTAATCACAGAAAATTGTTAGATATTTTTAACATTTCATGGAGATCTGAGAGCTTACAAACATAATAACTACACTAGGTCAAGACCAACGTTACATCTAGCCTAGTATCCTATCTTCCTACAGTGGCCTGTGCCAGATGCTTCAAACGGAATGAACAGAACAGAGCAATTATCATGTGATCAATCCCGATGTCTAGTCCCACCATCTGCCAGTCAGAGGCTTCAGGGACACCCAGAGCATGGGGTGGCTGGCATCTCTGACCATCTTGGCTAATAGCCATTGATGGACCTATCCTCCATGAACATACCTAATTCTTTTTTGAACCCAGTTATACTTTTGGCCCTCACAACAATCCTTGGCAACAAGTTCCACAGGCTGACTGTGTATTTAGATGAAGTAGCACTTTCTTTTGTTTGTTTTAAACCTGCTGACTACTAATTTCATTGGGTGACCTCTGGTTTTTGTGTTATGCGACGGGGTAAAAAAACCACTTCCTTATTCACTTTCTCCACACCATTTGTGATTTTATAGATCTGTCATATGTCTCCCCCTTAGTTATCTCTTTTCCAAGCTGAACAGTCCCAGTTTTTTTACTCTCCCCTAATACAGAAGCGTTCCATATACCTATTCATGCTTGTTGCACTTCTCTGTACCTTTTCCAGATCACATCATTATCAATTTCTTAGACCTTATATTAACAACAGCTTCCCATACTTAAAGCTACAGTGTAAAATGCATACTGAAAATGAAAATATGTATGCACTAAAATTATGAAAAAGAAGAGCAAAAGCTTCTAACAAGTTCTGCTAGCTTTTGGCTACTGTTTTTCTAAAGAAAAAAAGACTAACACAACAGTGAATACTTGGAGTGTACCTGAGATTAATGTAAGAGTGCTCCAATGTATTCCAAAAACAAATCCATTAGGTCATGCAAAGATACACACTTGCCTTTAGAAACACTTCATTTGTATAAATATCTTGGTATGGATATAGTGATTTTCAGGATAATTTTACTTACCCCTTTCCATCACTCCATAACAAGGAAATAATTTGGGTGTGCATTTTAAATCAATGGAAAGGAACACTCTCAGTCCCCAGAAAAATCATGGAGCAGGTCCTAAAGGAATCCATTTTGAAGCACTTGGAGGAGAGGAAGGTGATCAGGAACGGTCAATATGGATTCACCAAGGGCAAGTCATGCCTGACCAACCTGACTGCCTTCTATAATGAGATAACTAGCTCTGTGGATATGGGGAAAGCAGTGGACATGATATATCTTGACTTGTATAAAAAGTTTTGCTAAGTCTCCCACAGTATTCTTGCCAGCAAGTTACAAAAGTATGGATTGGATGACTGGACTATAAGGTGGAGAGAAAACTGACTAAACTGTTGGGCTCCACAGGTAGTGGTCAACGGCTCAATGTCTAGTTGGCAGCCAGTATCAAGCGGAGTGCCGCAGACGTCTGTCCTAGAGCCAGTTTTGTTCAACATCTTCATTAATGATCTGGATGATGTGATGGATTGCACTCTCGGCAAGTTCACAGATGACACTGAGCTGGGGGGAGAGGTAGATACGCTGGAGGGTAGGGATAAGGTCCAGAAGAAATCTGATGAGGTTCAACAAAGACAAGTGCAGAGTCCTGCACTTAGGACGGAAGAATCCCATGCACTGCTACAGGCTGGGGACCGACTGGCTAAGCGGCAGTTCTGCAGACAAGAACCTGGGGATTATAGTGGACGAGAAGCTGAATATGAGTCAATAGTATGCCCTTGTTGCCAAGAAAGCTAACAGCATATTGGGCTGCATTACTAGCCAGCAGATCGCAGAAAGTGATTATTCCCCTCTATTCAGCTCTGGTGAGGCCACATCTGGAGTACTGCGTCCAGTTTGGGGCCCCCCCATTACAGAAAAGATGTGGAAAATTGGAGAGAGTCCAGCAGAGGGCAACAAAAATTATTAGGTGTCTGGGGTACATGACTTACAAGGAGAGGCTGAGCGAACTGGGCTTATTTAGTCTGCAGAAGAGTGAGCGGGGGATTTGATAGCAGCCTTCAACTACCTGAAGAGGTGTTCCAAAGAGGATGGAGCTAGGCTGTTCTCAGTGGTGGCAAATGACCGAACAAGGAGCAATGGTGTCAATTTGCAGTGCGGAAGGTCTAGGCTGGATATTACGAAAACCTATTTCACTAGGAGGGTGGTGAAGCACTGGACTGCGTTACCTAGGGAGGTGGTGGAATCTCCTTCCTTAGAGGTTTTTAAGGCTTGACAAAGCCCTGGCTGGGATGACTTAGTTGGGGTTGGTCCTGCTTTGAGCAGGGAGTTGGACTAAATGACCTCCTGAGGTCTCTTCCAACAATAATCTTCTATGATCTTAGTGCTTAGCAGCAGTACACTCTTCTACACAGCAAGCCAGAGAGGGTTAAGTCAAACTTTGGCTCACGGGGTATACCAGGCCCATGGGACCGGCATACTGGAATGTGTGTGAGAAGCTTTACCAGCCATAGAGCAGAAAAATAGCAGAGAGCAGAAACTGAAAGAAAAAACAGATAGAAAGAAAAAAGAAGGAAATTAAGAAGAAACAGGAGAGGACTGAAAAAGCACATACAGTTTACAGCTGACACCTAGTCAACAGTGTTCTTTAGTGTTTGCAAACAAAGGGAAGGGGAGAGGGTTTTTAACAATTCTGGCTGCTACTGCTTTTTTTCTACTTGTCACCATCTCTTCCTCCTTAGCAGTGAATGGGATGTGGTCCCTTGGTGCACGACTGTCAAACATTTTGATCCTCAGCTGTGTCATTCCTGTATTCATTCAGCCCTAAGTCTTTCTAGACACATTGATTGCAGGGGCAACCTACTGTGTATCATGTTTAGAATATGGTTTTCAGATCAGAGCACAAGAACCACCAGCAGAAAAGTTGTAATGCAATCAATTTTCTTCCTATCAAACAAGGAGCCCCCTCTAATAAATGTTGACAAGGAGGAGCAAATATCTGTTGTCAGCAAATCTTTCCAGAAAGGGTGGAGAAGACAAGCCTCCTCAAATTGGCAGTAGATATAGATTATAATCTACAAAATGTTAGTTTCATACATTAGGCTGTTGGATTCAGCTGTGATTAGACCATACAATCAAAGCTCTGATTATAAATCATGTTGGGAAAACAGCTAATTACGCAAATAGGCAAAATTATTATTTTCCCTTGCTTTTCAAGGGAGGGATTAGAATACGGGAGACATGCTCAAAGCAGGGCTGTCAAGGCTGATGCAGAGAGCTGTCATAGGTGAGTTGAGGCCACTATTCTGTAAGCTACTGGAGCCGCAGCTCCCAACTTTTGTTTCTTGTTGTCCCTCCAGTGCAGTCCCAGGCGCAGCCAGAGAGGGAGCTTTGCTCCGCTCCTACCTCCCGGATCCCCTGCCGGGCACAGCAGCAGCCTGTCTGTTCCCCTCTCGCACACAGATGTAGCTAGCCAGCGGCACGAGAACTTTTGTCCCTCTGCCCCCAAGTCTTCCACCACTCCACGGCTACAACCCCTGTCCCCCAAAGCTCCCGCCACCCAAATCCGCCCTCCAGCCCCCTGCTTCACCCCTGGAGCCGCCGTCCCTCTCCCCAGCTCAGCTGAGCACACCCGAAAGTAGCCCAGCCCGGCAGCCCAGCTGCACCCCTCGTCCCCCCGCAAATCCCAGCTCCCCTCGTCCTTACCGCCCCAGCCCCGCACTGCCGAGTGTGGACGGATCCCCTGCCGCCCCTCTGCCGGCTCCAAGTCACTCCCCCACCCCGGGCAGAGACAGCCGCGCCGGTGCTCCCCTCCCCGTCTGCCCAGCTCTGCCTCTGCCCCCCCCGGCCCCGACAGAGGCAGCAGCGGTGCCCTCCCAGCCCTTCTCCGGCCCGCCGCTTCCCTCACCCGGGCCGCCGCCGCCTCCTCTAGCCCGGCCTTGGTGCCTCTCTTGGAGGAGCGGGTCCGGGACGAGATGAAATGGCTGCCGGCTCCGGCCGCGGCGGCCGCCGCTTTGCCCAGGGGGCGCAGGGAGCTCTTCCTGGTGTTCACCATGGCCCCGGCGAAGGCGGACGCGGGGAGCCGCCGCCGCCGCGGAGGGAGGGCTGCGGGGCGCCTCCTCCCGGGGAGCGGGGCAGCCGGGCAGCGAGACACACCGAGCGCGCCGAGTTCGCCGCCGTCTTCTCGGCTCAGTCAGACACTAACTGGCCGCCATTACTCTCCCTCTCCCTTTCTCCGCTCGGTCACCGCCAAGCCGCGGGCTGCCGCTTGGGGGCGCTGCGCAAGCCCGGCGGCCCCTGCTGGGGACTCTCTAGCCCGGCGCCGCGCGCTCTATGGGTCCTGCTCTGCGTGCGGGGCGCGGGGGGGAAGGGGAGTGTCTGGCTCAGAGTCAGCCCTGCTGCCCCGAGCTCCCCTGAGGGCGGGGGCTGCGCCTGCCTGCCGCCCAAGGATGGGGGAGGGGCGGTCTAGCTGCCTGCACACCCCCCAGGGAGGGAGGGTGTCTGGCTGCAGCCATTGCCTGTTCTTCAGGGGTGTGCGGAACAGCCTGAGCGCGGCTTCCTGAGACGCAGGCTGCACAGACAGCTGGGGGAATCCAGAGTAATAAAGCCTAGGTCTTATCAAAGTGCTTTACAAAGAGGGTCAGTAGCACCATCCCCATTGTGCCAGTGGGGAAACTGAGGTACATGGATGTATACCTTAAGTCCCCTGAGTCCCAGTCCAGTGCCCTAGCCACTTGATCATCATACTGCCTCTCCCCATCCAGCCGTTTCATTATTTGTAGTGCAGTGGCACCTAAAAACCCAAACCTAGATTAGGACCCTGACTGCTCTCGGTGTTGTTCATACAAATAAGTGAGCCCTTGCCTCAAAGTAAGACCTTACAGTCTAAATACAGACAGACAAAGGGAGTATCCTTATTTTATAGATGAGGAACCAAGGCACAGAGAATAAGTGACAATGCCATGCAGGAGATTTGAACTTTTGTGTAGTATTGCTGTGTATTGTTAAAAGACTACTATGTCTTATCCAAAGGGTGGCTGCATTTCAACCAGGAGAGTGGTGCTTCCTGTATAAAGACCCAAACTTGCAAAACTTGACTTAGTCAAGTAGTTTATTTTAAGTCAATGGAATGACTATTTATGTGAATAAATGTTCCTAAGGATGGCACTTTCACCACTTTCTGTGGAAACTAAGCCACGGTCTAATAAATTTCACTATTAAGAAAGTATCAGGGGGGTAGCCGTGTTAGTCTGGTTCTGTAGAAGCAGCAAAGAATCCTGTGGCACCTTATAGACTAACAGACGTTTTGCAGCATGAGCTTTTGTGGGTGAATACCCACTTCTTCAGATGCAAGCAGTGGCATTCACCCACGAAAGCTCATGCTGCAAAACGTCTGTTAGTCTATAAGGTGCCACAGGATTCTTTGCTGCTACTATTAAGAAATGCTCTCAATAGTCAGAACAAGTGTACACTACAAAATTAAGTTGGCCTAAGTTACCTGGATGTACAGCCACCACACTAATTGAATCAGTTTTACATCTCCACACTACAATCCATGTGTCAGCGGTGCGCGTCCTCACCAGGAGTGCTTGCATCAAGTTAACTGCCAGTGTAATGCATTGTGGGACCGTTTCTGAAAGGCAGCAACTGACATTGTGTTGACCTAACTACATCCATTTAAGTGCTACATATCTCGTGGAGCTGGAGTTATTAAGTTGGTGAAGTGAGTGAGCTACATCAGTGGGAGCGATATTTTAGTGTAGACACTTACCGCATTAGGTCGACATAAGCTGCCTTACGTCAACCTACCTCTCTAGTGTAGACCAAGCCTCAGATTAAATGGGCTACTTGTCTTGCTGGTTGTAAAAGTCCCAGATAAGTTTATGGAATTTTTGCCAGGTAGCCTCAGTCCACGTTTGATGTTTATTGTACTGTATTGGAATGCTAATTTTTATCTTATTTATTTATTTATACTGGACCCAATAATCTCCTTGGAGAGGGGAGAAAATAATATCTGCTATAACATGTTGGAGGCCAAAGTGTTTTACAGACTATTAATAGGATACAGTCTAATCCCTTTTCATTGATGTGAGGTATATGCAATTAGATTCCCTCCTCTCTCACCACTATTTTTTGCCTCCTATTGAACACATAGCTATCACAGTTCAGACACAGTCACAAACCCAGGGCTTCAAGAAAGAAGTATGGTTGGTGTTGTGAACACGGAATTGTAAGTAACAAACTTCTGGAGTTTAATTCTAGTTCCGACACTGACTTGTTTGGTGCCACTAGGCAATTTGCTTCAATGTGTTCTGTTTCCCCAACTATAAAATGAGGATACTAAAATTCACCATCACATGGCACACAGTTGTTGTTGGGAAGTATTAATCAATATTTTTTAAATCCTTTTGAGGCTGAAATTGCAGTATTATTCGAGATATAAAACAAAGAGAAAAACTGCTTATATGTAGATGGGATTCTGCTGTTTCTATATAGTACCCATCATCTTTATATCACAGTTAGAAAATCTTCTGAAAACATGTGGCAAGACATGTTTTAAAATAAAGATTACAAAATATTAAGACATACCAGTCAGATATTTAAAAAAAAAGTGCTCTACCCAGATTTTCAAACATAACGATTATTTTCTCCAATCCCCTTACCTACCCTGGGTTAGGTTTCAAATATATCTGAGTAATTAACTATTGTATATCATCCAAAAATCACAATAAACTTTATATCTTGCTTGCACTTTTACCAGGTACAGAAATCTGATCAAGTGATAATGTGTGCTGGGGATTGGAAATTATTCTGATTGTCTCATTTGAGATTTCCATTTTCAGAACTTTCAGGTCTGGTCTAGCAACTTTACCTCAAACACACTCTTATCTATTGTTTAAATCCAAACCGGACCTTTAAAAAATTTTCGTTTGAGAATCAGTAAGCTGAGTTTTGTTGTATTTTCTTTCTTTTTCATATATATATTGAGTCTTCATGAAAGGTGGCAGGAGCTGCAGGACAGGAGAGGAATGTTCCCTACTAAATGTATGGTGGGGACTGGACCAGAATATAATTTGGGTGAGGGGAGCTAGTATCACAGTTGATGGCAGATAATGTACTTTTCTCATACTATACTGCAGTCTTAATAGTGCAGTGGATTAGTTCAATAATAGTTCACCTTTGGACATACTGGGTTCAAATTCTGGATGGAACAAAAAGCAAAGTCATTTAATGGTCTCCTCCTGCTTTTTTTGTATGCTTCACAAAAACATCACACATCTTGGCTGGACAAGCAGTCTATGATCAAGAAAAGCTCCAGAATACAATTACACAGAATGTTACAGATTATGATTGCAGTGTATTGGCAGAGCTATTTAGGGAAACTTGCACAACATCTGCTTGCAACGTGCCTGACACAAGCCAACACCCTCAATTTCATGAGCACCAAAATTACTGGTGACTTTTTAAAAATAACATGAACTTCATAGTTGTCCAAGTTGTCTCCGTAGTTGGGCTCCTGTCCAATTCTCCTTAAAGGTAAAACAATTCTCTTAAAAGCTACACTTTTATTTTATGATTTACTAATCTTTTGTACTTGTCCATTTTTTAAAAATATTCTGATCTCATTCCTGCAAACTGTACTCAGAGGAGTAGGTCTTTTGAAGCCAATGGGACTACTCGTATTAAAGAGACTGATGCAGTTAAAAAAAATCCCTGCACGCTGCTTTGAACCTACATCCTACAACATCTAATTCTTAAATGTTTTATTCCCATTATGTTAGAGTGGTGGTGAACAGGCATGTTTCATGTTGGATGTTTTCTCCCCAGATTGCTTTTGGCAGGTGATTTATTTTCAGGTTTCCCTGTTCTCCAGATCCTACTATAAGGAATGGCTAATATTCTGATTGGGGTGCCAGCATGTGACTTTCCACTCTCTGTATCTTAGTTTGAATACCATTCACATTTTCAGTACTCAACTAATAAATTAACAGATCACAAATTGCAAGGTTTGATTTTTTTTTTTAGCACAAAAGGCATAGTAACATAGGACTAACATTTTATAATACACATGCTAAGAGTCTAGATTTAAGAGCTGTTTAACAATAAAAAGTGAAGCCCTGGGGAAATGGATTTAAAGTGATGCCCGTAATGTAGGAATTTATATGGTGCCACCCTCTTTTTAGATTGTTTGTTTCAAGTACTATATAACAATACAACAGAAGGGTTTAACAACCAATTCTGGTCCTATTCAGTACTCCTCATTCAAGAAAAGCTTCCACTGAAGTCAGTGGGAACTTTGCATGAGTAAAGAGTGCTGAATTTTCTTTGAGAGAAAGAGAAGAAGATAAAGAAAGAGGAGAGGAAAAGAGAATACAATGATTATTATTTATTTGTATTACAGTAGGGTGCGGAGGTCAAAACAAGATCAGGTACTTGTGTTGGGTACTGTATAAACATTGTAAAAGATTTTCACATCCATATTTTAAGGTGGAAATAACATGTCAATTGAGGATTCATAATTTGGTCTTGCAGACAGGTGTCTAAATGCCTTCAAAAGCAAATGCTTCAAGAAAATACTAGGAATTACATTTCTTTAATTTATAGACATGCCAAGATTAATCAGAGAGTTCATGATCTTCTCTCCAAAGTTATCCAGAAAAGAAGACACAAATAGCTGGGACATGTGCTAAGAATGAAGCCAGAGCATCTGCCCTAGCAGATGTGCCACTGGGCAGCTGGAGGAACACATAGAGGGAGTCAACTGAAAGAATCCATCCATCCATCAAAAGGGAAAAATTATGGGACCTAACAATGTAGAGGACATGAAAGAGCGGCCCAGGATAGGCAGGGATGGTACAGCTGTGTTTGGGTTGGTCCAGGAAGGATTCAGAAGATTTTGTTCTAGCCTATCAGTGTTTACAGTCTAGTCCTAAAAGGCACACACAAGTAAGGTGCATCTTACAAGAAGTGGAAAAATCCTGCATTCCTTACTCAGGAATTCATTGGGGAGTTCGCCTGGAGAAGGACCGCAGGGTTTGATCCGGTGTTCATGTTTGCTTCAAACCTGGGTAATATTACCAAGGTTGATTTTGTAATATCTCTCACAAACTGGAAAATTCCAAAAATACTAACCAAATAATCTTTCAGGAATCTATTTATAGTGTCTTGTGTGTTCTCCTTTGTCATGCTGCCAACTTATCTTGATTTTAGCTGAAAATCTTGGGGAAAAAATTGTTCATGAGGTATTTCACTGTTGTAAACTTGCTAGAAGTCCTTTTCTCATAATACAGTATCTTAATACAGTAACTCCTCACATAAAGTTGTCCCGCTTAACGTTGTTTCACTGTTAGTTGCTGATCAATTAGAGAACATGCTCGTTTAAAGTTGTGCATTGCTCCCTTATAATGTCGTTTGGCAGCTGCCTGCTTTGTCCACTGCTTGGAGAAAGAGCAGCCCATTGGAACTAGCTGGTGGGGGCTTGGAACCAGGGTGGACCGGCACCCCCCTTATCAGCTACCCTAAGTTTTCTGTGCGGCAGCTGCCAAGCAGGCTATCAATTGCAGGACAGTGCAGCTGTCCCTCCCCCCACTGCCTGCTCCTGCCCTCTGCCTTGGAGCTGCTCCTGGGAGCCTCCTGCTTGCTGTGCGGGGGGTGGGGAAGCAGAGGGGTACTAATGTCAGGGTGTCCTCCTCCCCTCACTCCTGTACCTTATCACCACAGAAGAGCGGGGGCAGGACAGGGCTCAGGATGGAGGGAGCTTGCTGGCAGCAGCTGCTGTCTGAACTTGCTGATCTACTTAAAAAGGCAGTGTACTTAGAGTGGGGTCAGCGTACTTAAAGGGGAAATGCCTGTCTCTCTCACACACACAGTGTGTGTCTCTGTCTCTCTCTGCCATGCTGTTTCCCTTCCCTCCATTCATGCTGCCTTGTAGAGTGTGAGGCTACATTAACAACGTGTTAACCCTTGAGGGCTCAGCCGAGTGCTAGTTCATCATTTATCAGTAGGGTGACCAGACAGCAAGTGTGAAAAATCAGGACGGGGTGGAGGGGTGGGGGTAATAGGAGCCTATATAAGACAAAGCCCCAAATATCGGGACTATCCCTATAAAATCGGGACATCTGGTCACCCTATTTATCAATAAGGCATTCCCTGGGAAATATCCCACCCTCTTCCACCTTCTGACTTCACTTCACCACCTCAACCAAGCTTCACAATCATCATTGCTGTGTACAGTATTAAATTGTTTGTTTAAAACGTATACTGTGTATATGTGTGTGTGTATGTATATATATATATATAATATAGTCTTTTGTCTGGCGAAAAAAATTTCCCTGGAACCTAACCCCCCCCACTTACATTAATTCTTATGAGGAAATTGGATTTGCTTAACATCATTTCACTTAAAGTAACATTTTTCAAGAACATAACTACAACGTTAAGTAAGGAGTTACTGTACATTAAAATTACACTGATTCTCCTTTGAGAATTGCCCATACAAATACTCACTCTTGGGAGAAAAGTGCCCTTGGCATAAGAGTTCAGAAACCTCAAGCCAGTGTGCTTTGGGGCAGTGCCCAGAGGACTATACAAACACATAAAAAGACACAGTCCCTCCCATGAGCAGTTTACAATCTGATCAAAGAGCACAGATTAGGCTGCATATGTGGATTAAATTTTCTTAAATAAATACATTTCAAAATGAAATAGTTTGAAGTCTATTCATCCTTACCAGCCAAGAATATAAGGTTGCGGTTTTCTCTGCTACAATAAATAACATCACTGCAACTTGAAACAAGTGTTGGGGATGTGGCTCTCTGCAGGGCTTTAGATGTTAGTGATGACCTCATGTACCCGCAATTTCAAAATGAGATTAATATCACATGCGGCAATTACTTAAAATAACATTTTTTCTATGAAGCTAAGGTGGTGTTACAAGATCAGATGCATCCTAACATTCGACAAATACATTAGAAGCAAGAGGAAGACCAAGGACAGAGTAGGCCTGTTACTGAATGAGAGGGGAAAGACAATAACAGAAAATGTGGAAATGGCAGAGGTGCTTAATGACTTCTTTGTTTCGGATTTCATCAAAAAGGTTGGTGGCAACTGGATGTCTAACATAGTGAGGATCAGAGTCTAAAATAGGGAAAGAACAAGTAAAAAATTAATTAGACAAGTTAGATGTCTTCAAATCACCAGAAACTGATGAAATGCATCCTAGAATACTGGAAAGATAATGGAGCAAATAATTAAGCAATCAATTTGCAAACACCTAGAAGATAATAAGGTGATAAATAACAGTCAGCATGGATTTGTCAAGAACAAATCATGTCAAACCAACCTGATAGCTTTCTTTGACAGGGTAACAAGCCTTGTGGATAGGGTGGAAGCACTAGATGTGGTATATCTTGACTTTAGTAAGGCTTCTGATACTGTCTTGCATGACCTTCTCATAAACAAACTAGGGAAATGCAACCTAGATGGAATTACCATAAGATGCATACATAACTGGGTGGAAAATTATTCCCAGAGAGTAGTTGTCAGTGTTTCACAGTTAGGGTGACCAGATGTTCCGATTTTATAGGGACAGTCCCGATTTTTGGGTCTTTTTCTTATATAGGCTCCTATTACCCTCCACCCCGTGTCCTGATTTTTCACATTTGCTGTCTGGTCACCCTATTCACAGTCATGCTGGAAGGGCATAACGAGTGGGGTCCCTCAGGGATCGGTTCTGGGTCCAGTTCTGTTCAATATCTTCATCAATGATTTAGATAATGGCATAGAGAGTACACTTATAAAGTTTGTGAACAATACCAAGCTGAGAGGGGTTGCAAGTGCTTTGGAGGATAGGATTAAAATTCAAAATGATCTGGACAAACTGGAGAAATGGTCTGAAGTAAATAGGATGAAATTCAATCAGGACAAATGCAAAGTACTCCACTTAGCAAGGAGTTGCACACATACAAAATGGCAAATGACTGCCTAGGAAGGAGTACTGCAGAAAGGGATCTGGGGGTCATAGGTGATCACAAGCTAAATATGAGTCAACAGTGTAACGCTCTTGCCAAAAAAAGCAAACTGATTCTGGGATGTACTAGCAGGAGAATTGTAAGCAAGACACGAGAAGTAATTCTTCCACTCTACTCTGCCCTGATTAGGCCTCAACTGGAGTATTGTGTCCAGTTCTGGGCGTCACATTTAAGGAAAGATGTGGACAAATTGGAGAAAGTCCAGAGAAGAGCAACAAAAATGATTCAAGGTCTAGAAAACATGACCTATGAGGGAAGATTGAAAAAATTTGGGTTTGTTTAGTCTGGAGAAGAGAAGACTGAGTAGGGACATGATAACAGTTTTCAAGTACATAAAAAGTTGTTACAAGGAGGAGGGAGAAAAATTGCTCTTCTTAACCTCTGCGGATAGGCTTAAATTGGGTTTAAATTGCAGCAAAGGCAGTTTAGCTTGGACATTAGGAAAAACTTCCTACTGGTTAAGCACTGGAATAAATTGCCTAGGGAAGTTGTAGAATCTCCATCATTAGGGACTTTTAAGAGCAGGTTGGACAAACACCTGTCAGGGATGGTCTAGATAATACTTAGTCCTGCCATGAGTGCAGGGGACTGGACTAGATGACCTCTCAAGGTCCCTTCCAGTTCTATGATTCTATGATTTATGATACTCTTAATTGTGATCCAAATGTCACTGTACTATTCCCTTCAAACTGGAATAGAAGTTAACCCTGTTAATAAAAGTCCCTAGGGAAATTTCAAAAACAGACAAAGATAACATTTAAGACAAACCATTCAGAAGCTTTAATTTAATTGACATCTCTGACACACTTTATACCAGTTATTGTAGCTCAAAAAATCCCTTAAATTGAGTTTTTAACTAACATTTAGTGTTATATATTGTTTTCACGGCGTGCAGCAATTGCAACCGTCAATCATCTTACTTTTACTGTGACAATTATTATTACAGAGCACCTAGAGACCCAGTAAAAACAACAAGGAGTCTGATGGCACGTTAAAGACTAACAGATTTATTTGGGCATAAGCTTTCGTGGGTAAAAAACCCACTTCTTCAGATGCATTTAAATGACTCCATGCATTTGAAGAAGTGGGGTTTTTACCCATGAAAGCTTATGCCCAAATAAATCTATTAGTCTTTAAGGTGCCACCAGTAAACCAGAACATCTGTAGTCTTAATTCCACTTTAACAGAGTTTTTTAGATTTTTAATTTCCTTATCTTCAAATATTTCTCTCACCAACACCACAAGAGGAGCACCTCCTTTTTCCATAACAGTCTCCTATCATTTGCATCACCTCTGAATTTGACCTTTTTTCTGTGTTAGTTGTTACCATTTTCTCTTCCCCTCCCTTTATCTATTATCATTCACTGTGTTTATCTGAGGCCATAGCTATGCCAGCAGAACCCCCAGCGAAGATGAAATATTAGCCAACAGAAGCATAGCTACGCCACCTTCCTGAAAGACATTAGCCAAGACAACAAAAGCATTCTTCTGTCAACATAGTTGCATCTACACCAGGGGTTTTGCCAACACACGTAGGTCAACTATGGGGTGTGATCTTTTCATACTGCTATCCAGCCTAGCTATGCTGGCAAAACTTTTTAGTGAAGACTAAGCCTAAAATAGGACCCAGTCCTTCAAAATATTGAGCACTTCCCTGTCCTGAAGTCAGTGTAATTTGAGAGCAGTCAGCACTTCACACATAGGTGCTCAGACCTCTCAAGAGTAGACCTTTAGCTTCTAAGCTCTTTGGGACAGAGATCATGTCTTTACTAATTTTGTAAAGTGTTATTAATTTAAGGTCCTATGTAAAGCATAATAATCCAACTACTGGTTTATCCCTAAACCTTAATTTGTAAGATCTGAGGACAGGACATCTTGAGGAGATTCTTGCCACAGAGCAAGCATCCCACAGAAAAGGGAACACAGAAAAAGTGACAAAAACATTTTTGTCAATGGGAAAACTGAGTGTGGACTGCCTGTGGAATATGCTCCCATATGTTTTTGCTAGAATCTCATTTTCCATACATTCTGTCATGACAATCTGCATATGCATACATTACTTCAAAGGTTTCTCTCTCAAGTTGTTAGGGTCAAGCAATACATCTGATGTGTTGGCATTTAACTGTGTAATTATTTTTTCCCTCTGGTCTGGCTTAATTTTGTTTAATTTACCATTAAAAAAAAGAGAATACCCCTTGCAACTCATTTTCTGTTTGTTTTTAAATATGCTGCTGTGCACGGCTTCTTCTGTTTTCCTTTGATGAGATGGGTGGTGACAGCTCAAACAATGCTTTAGTTTGTCAATGCCCAGATTCACTCCTACATCATAAAACAAGCTCAGGGATTGTTATTGTTTTCCACACCAGAGCTTCTGATCCCTCATGACAAAAGGGCAGAGATGGTTGCATTCATGTTGTGAATACCCTGTTAGAGTTTTTTCAGTGAACTCATTGTAGGCCGTTTGCTCTTATCACTTATCACACAGTAAGGAAAGGACCATTTACTCTTGTGCAGTTCATGTAGTTCTTACCAGAAAATAAGTTGCATGAAATGCATGAAGGGTGTTTTAGTGAGGTCTTGATCATGACCACACTTTTAACTTGGCAATATTTTTTCTTATTTTTTTTACGTTATAGAGGAGCTGAAAAGATCTCTTTTGCTTGGGTCCCTCCTGCCCCACATGCTTTTTCAATAGTTTTGATCCTGCAGTGGAAGGTATGTTAGGAGAACTACTAGGGGGCTAAAACAGACATTGAATTAATTGGAACACTACTTCCCATTCAGGAAGGCCAGTGGTGGAGCAAAATGCCGCCAGCTGCATTATTATTTATAGCCATACTTTAGTATCAATTTTCCAAATCAACTATGTGACTGCAGTTCAGGACTCAACACCATTGTTGCAGGTACGTCTCATGATTCCTTTCATGCCCACTTTGGTTCTCCATACCTTTGCAGAACTGGTATGAGCTCCAAAATTCAAGTAAAGCACTTCTGTGTTAAGTTAAAGTAAAGCCTAAGTGTTTTGCTGAACTGGGGCCAGAGTGCTCAGCACTTTGCAGGCTCAAGCCCACCGGGAGGACAGTCTAGCTGCATCACAGCAGAAGCGTCTAAGATTTGGACAGTTTTGTAAAAAATTTTGCTAGTTCTTTAACTTTTGTAAAAAGTACCAACATATTAGTGAGATATGTGATATAAATGTCTTTAACATGATAAAATAATAACACTTGTACTAATCTAGTGCCCTCATCCAAGCATCTCAATGCAGATTAAAAACTTTAAAAAGTACAGTAGAGCCTCATTAATTCATACTTTGAGACTTGGCTGATTTTATAATTTGCACACACAAAAATGGCCATCTCGCCCCTATTCTCAATACAGATTTGTAAGCAGACAGCTGTAATGAGGGCCCTGTCTACACAACCAGCTAGTGCACGGCAAGCCAGGGAGTAAATCTACAGTACGCTATCTTGCCACACGATAACAAGACACTGTGTAGACCCTACTACCAGGTGATAAAATGTCCCACGTACTTAGTTAGTGTTCCGGACCTGTGGATCCTCCCCTTAGGCTGGGGGGAGGTCCTTTAGCAGTGGGCGGGCTTTGCCCGCCCACTTCCTGGATACTAATAGGACCAGGTGATTTAGGGTGCTTTGGTGAATTCCCATTTCAAACATCAAAGCTGCAGTAGGAGGGTCCACATTGTAGATTCACACCCTGCCTTACCAGGTACTAAATCACTGGTAGTCAAGCCCTTCATCCCATTTTGGAAAGCTTAATTGTTTTTACAAACTATCTTCCAGAACATTTTGTACATTATGATGTATCACAATACAGTTAAGTGTAAATTACAACTACTGAATTAAAGATTCTGCTCTTCTTACTTACACTGCATGGTACCTTATTCTGTGAATAAACTTTATTTCAGTGGGGCTACTTGCAGAATAAGGTACTAGTCAACATAAGGGAGTTCATAATCAGGCCCTAAATGAACAAAGTACATTCAATTAAGTACTATATTTGTTTTTTAAATCATCTTTGCTCACACTCACTAATTCACAATGGGTCTCCTGTTAATTAGTTTGAATTGGCAAGTTTTGGCTGTGTTTAATTTAGGTTAACTTTAAGTGTTTTACAGTGTATCACTGATTATTAAAACCCCTTGTTCAAACGTGCATGCAGGAGTGAGTGCAAATCTTGTGACAACTGCTGCTATCAGTCAACTCTGCATGTGCTTTTAGTCACTGGCTCCCCGTTGTGTTTTTTTTGTTTTTTTTGTTTTGGTTAGTTTATAATATCAGCTTCTAACTGAGTTTGAGTTCTTGAAGTAGCAAGATACAGCATTCAGGTCACACTGCATGGTATAAAGAAGGAAGACTCCTCTAAATGCCTATTGGATCTCTGAATATCCCATCCCATTCTCCTTTTTGCATCCCCTCTGCAACCTTGAGCCACTAGTTTGCAACCACCATACAGTTCTTTTGTACTTTGCACAAAGCCCAGACAGAACTCCTTTTGGAATACAGTATGTCCACACTGGTTCTTAATTGGTCCCTCAAGCAAAATGAGAGGCATGCTATTCCCCAAAGAGTTCAGAGTGCTGCTTCTACTGCAGTTCCAGCCTTTGCCCAATAAAAATTCAGAAAGACCGAGAATTGGATGCAGCTCCCTTGTAGTCCCTTACATAGCTGTGACAAATACTCCCACTGTGTTGCAGTATTGTTGGATACAGTGTTTTGAGTAAGACAATGTTTATCCATTACTAACCTGTCTCTGAATGTACCTTCATGTATGTTTTGCCTACTCATGTTCAGATAACTGGATATTAATAGCTGTTGCAACAGAAGGAAGTAAAGCTGGCTGTGCATCATCAGCCTCTCGTATTTGATTTTCAGAGATCCATTTATAACAAAATATATTGGCCTCACCAGGAGAACATTTGAAAAAGGAAGATAAATGATTTGCATAAAATTGTGATATAATTCATTCTGCATAATTCTAGATCTGTAATAAACTCCACATCGGCAGCCTTCTGTGTCTGTGCAGAGCTCTTTCCTAGATATTTGTACCTGTTGGTGTTTTCCACAGTGCTACAGTGGTGCACACCTCCCTAGTAGATAGGCAGCAGTTTATTTAGGTTTGAAATAGTGGGATTTTCACAAGTGTGGCTACACTGGTATAACTATCTCCAGTACAGACAGGTCCTGTGACACTTGACACCTGATTTTTAAATTACTTCATTACATATCTTGTATAATGATGACTTCTGAAAACTGTAGGTTCAAATCTAGAGGAAATAATTTCTCCCTCCACAGTAAATAAACTAGGTTTTATCTATCATGTAGTGGAGTCTTTCAGACAGAGATTTAAAAAAATAAGGTTCAATATCTTTTCAGGACAAGGACAGGCACCTGACTGTGAATTCTTCCACAGTGTGCATGATTACTATTTTTATAAGTGCCTTTTTTTCCCATGCACTTTGCTGTAGTTTCCCTCTTCTCTCATCCTGCACTGGGGGTTGCTTGCTTTCTATTCAGTTGCAGCAATGGCGTTGGAGCAATTTTTATAGTGTGAGTGCTGAGAGCCATTGAACAAAACTGTAAACCCTGTAAAAATATATTAATGGAATATATTCATTATTCCATTAATGTATTATTAATATAAAAATATATTAATGGAAACCACTTAAACCCAAGGAGTTCCAGCAAGTCCTGGTTGCAGCTCAGTAGTGCTTGAGGGTGCAAGTGCTTGCTATATGTGTGTAAATGATATATTCCAGGGGATCCGAGTGCTTTATAATCAGGAATTAAGTCTCACAACCCCTTTCTGTATGCCCCACGTAGGGATTAATCAGAGGCCTCCAGTAACCCCATACTAAGATAATACTGCAGACGAGGAACAAAAACAGCCTCAGGGTTGCGTCCCAGCCCCGCGCCTGCCCTCCTCCCGGAACCCAACCAATAGGGCCAAGGCCGGGACTGCTCCACAGCTGCTGCAGCTCTAGCCCCGTGGAGGACAAAGAGCAGGTCACGTGAGGTAAGCGGGCTCTGCGGGCCCCGCCCCTGCTCCTCTCGGCCCCGCCCCCGAGTGGGCGGAAGGAAGGGGGCGCCCCGGCCCTGCTGGCTGGGCCGGCGGGAGCGTGTGTGGAACGCGGGGGTTTGATACATTGTAGCGCCCGCCCTGCGGGCTGCGGCGGCGCCAGGTGAGCGCGGGCGGAGCGGGGTAGCGGCTGCGCTACACAGGGGTGAGCTGCTGGCTTCGGTGCGGCGCAGGCTGGAACGGCGGGCTGGGCTGGGCTGGGCTGGAGGGGCGGTAATCCCTGCCCGGAGCATAGGCGGCAGGTTTGTATAATTTTTGGTGGGGCCCAAAATGGTGGTGCCCCCCCGCTCCCGCCCTGTAAGCCGATATAAAATGAAGCTACAACGCGTCAGCGCCACAAGATTACAAGGGTCAATTAAAAGTGGAAAGTCAGAAGCAGCACTTGCCTACTTCAATATACGGTATTATATTTTGTTGCATCTGTTGTGATGAAGTGGGAATGTTCTTAATATTTTCTCTGAATACTGTGTGGGTGCCTCAGTTTCCCCTGCAAGATGCCAACTGAAGGTGTTGGGGACAAAGAGATCAGGTGGCCTCCTTGTCCAGAAGAGACACAGAGGCCAGAGGAGGGAGTGTCAGTTTGGAGCTGGCTGGGGAAATTGGGAGAGACCCAGAACTTGGTTCTGGGCTCCCCACCCCCCAAGATGGACCTGACAGAGGGGTTCTGTTTTCTGTACCAACAAGCTCTGTTTAAACTGTGTTCCCGTCATCTAATAAACCTTCTGTTTTACTGTCTGGCTGAGAGTCACATCTGACTGCAGAGTTGGGGTGCAGCGACCTCTGGTTGCCCCAGGACCAGCCTGGGCAGACTCACTTTGGAAAGTGCATGACGTGGAAGGGCATGCTGAATGCTCCGAGGTCAGACCCAGGAAGGTGTAAGCTTCTTGCCCTGGAGACAGTATGCTCCAAGAGAGGAGGCTCCCCCAGAGTCCTGACTGGCTTTGTATGGAGATGTTCCAAAGCATCACAGCATCCCCTTCCACACCGTGCACTTCCCAGAAGTCCGCACAGGCACTGACACTCCCTCCTCCGGCCTTTGTCTCTTTTCCAGGCATTAGGAGGCCACCTGATCTCTCTGTTCTCCAACACCTTCAGTTGGCACCTTGCAGGGGAAACTGATTTGGGAGAAATGAAGTAAAAGCTGCCCAAACCGAGCTTGAGCACTCCTGAATTTTGAGGTGTTCAAATCTGGAAGGCAGGTGCTGGGGGTGGGAGAGGGCTGTGGGCTCCATGGGGGAGCATGGCAGCAACTGTCTGGAGCTGCATGGAGCCAGATACGCTGGTCTGAGTGGCACAGTAAGCGGTTTGGGGGTTGGAGAAGAGGTAGGGAGTTCCGGGGGGCAGTCAAGGGACAAGGAGCAGGGGGAGTTGGATGGGGCAGAGGTTCGAAGGGGCAGTCAGGGGACAGGCAGCAATTGGATAGGCATGGGAGTCTAAGAGGTTTATCAGGGGACAGGTAGGGGTGCGGTCCTGCGGGGGGGAAGTTGGGTGGGGTCTCAGGAGGGGGCAGTTGGGGACAAGGAGAAGGGAGGCTTAGATAGGGGCTGAGGTCCCAAGGGGCAGTTAGGGGCAGGGGTCTCGGGAGGGGGTAATTGGGGAACAAGGACCAGTGGGGCTTAGATAGGGGGTGGAGGTTCTGGGGGGCAGTTGGGGCAGGGGTCTGGGGAGGGGGCAATCAGCGGACAGAGGCTGGGATTCAAAGGGCTCTGGGCTGCTGGCAGCCGCGGGGATCCCAGAGCCCTTTGAATCCCAGCGGCGGGAATCAGAGGGCTCTGGGCTGCCCGCTGCGGCGGGGAGCCCAGAACCCTTTAAATCTCAGCCGCTGCTGGGATTTAAAGGGCTCTGGGCTGCCTGCACCCGCGGGGAGCACAGAGCTTTTAAAATCCCAGCCGCGGCCGGGAATCAGAGGGCTCTGGGCTCCCCGCCGCAGCAGGCAGCCCAGAGCCCTCTGATTCCCGGCCGCGGCTGGGATTTAAAAGGCTCTGGGCTGCCCGCCGCGGCGGGGAGCCCAGAGCCCTCTGATTCCCGGCCGCGGCTCGGATTTAAAAGGCTCTGGGCTCCCCGCGGTTGCAGGCAGCCCCGAGCCCGGTAAATCCCAGCCGCGGCCGGGAATCAGAGGGCTCTGGGCTGCCTGCTGCAGCGGGAAGCCCAGAGCCCTCTGATTCCCGGCCGCGGCTGAGATTTAAAAGGCTCTGCGCTCCCCGCGTTTGCAGGCAGCCCAGAGCCCTTTAAATCCCAGCCGGGGCTGGGATTTAAAAGGCTCTGCGCTCCCCGCGTTTGCAGGCAGCCCAGAGCCCTTTAAATCCCAGCCGCGGCTGGGATTTAAAAGGCTCTGCGCTCCCCGCGTTTGCAGGCAGCCCAGAGCCCTTTAAATCCCAGCCGCGGCCGGGAATCAGAGGGCTCTGGGCTGCCTGCTGCAGCGGGAAGCCCAGAGCCCGCTGATTCCCGGCCGCGGCTGGGATTTAAAAGGCTCTGGGCTGCCCGCCGCAGCAGACAGCCCAGAGCCCTCTGATTCCCGGCCGCGGCTGGGATTTAAAGGGCTCTGGGCTCCCCGCGTTTGCAGGCAGCCCAGAGCCCTTTAAATCCCAGCCGCGGCTGAGATTTAAAAGGCTCTGGGCTCCCCGCGTTTGCAGGCAGCCCAGAGCCCTTTAAATCCCAGCCGCGGCTGGGATTTAAAAGGCTCTGCGCTCCCCGCGTGTGCAGGCAGCCCCGAGCCCTTTAAATCCCAGCCGCGGCCGGGAATCAGAGGGCTCTGGGCTGCCTGCTGCAGCGGGAAGCCCAGAGCCCACTGATTCCCGGCCGCGGCGGGGATTTAAAGGGGTCTGGGCTCCCCGCGTTTGCAGGCAGCCCAGAGCCCTTTAAATCCCAGCCGCGGCTGGGATTGCATAGGCTCTGCGCTCCCCGCGTTTGCAGGCAGCCCAGAGCCCTTTAAATCCCAGCCGCGGCTGGGATTTAAAAGGCTCTGCGCTCCCCGCGGTTGCAGGCAGCCCAGAGCCCTTTAAATCCCAGCCGCGGCCGGGAATCAGAGGGCTCTGGGCTGTCTGCTGCGGCGGGCAGCCCAGAGCCTTTTAAATCCCAGCCGCCGCCGGGAATCAGAGGGCTCTGGGCTGCCTGCAACCGCGGGGAGCCCAGAGCCTTTTAAATCTCAGCCGCTGCTGGGATTTAAAGGGCTCTGGGCTGCCTGCAACCGCGGGGAGCCCAGAGCCTTTTAAATCCCAGCCGCAGCCGGGAATCAGAGGGCTCTGGGCTTCCCGCTGCAGCAGGCAGCCCAGAGCCCTCTGATTCCCAGCCGCGGCTGGGATTTAAAGGGCTCTGGGCAGCCCTGGCGGCGGCGGCAGCGGCGGGGGGGCGCTCCAAGCAGGGGAGAAAAAACATTGGTGGGGCAGAGCCCCTGCTTGGGATTTATTCATGGGGCTAAAGCCCCAGAGCCCCATATAAGTCGGCGCCTATGGCCCGGAGGTGTGTGCAGGTGCCGCCGGGGGAGGGGGATTGAATGGGCACCGTGAGTTTTGCCTGCTGGGAAACGTAACTGCACTTTGTGTCGAGTTTGCAGTGTCTGCCCCTACGGGGGCAGCCTCGCAAAGGCGGGGACCTCCTGCCGGCAGGAGAGAGGGGCGGGGAGAGCCCTGGGAGTTTTGCAGCTGAATCTCAGCGACGCGCACAGAGCAAAATCCTTCCCTCCTTGCAAGTGTGAGCGTTAGAAAGCGGTGCAGCCCCAAGCCAGGGAGAGACCTAGGGTCTCGGATATAACACCAGCGTGGTGTCTTGTTTCTTGCTGCTCATTGACACCCGGCCCCCGCCTCAGGGATTATTTAACTGACCGCCCTTCTGCTTTGAAAGTGTGTGTGATTGTGGCGTGTCAGAGCATGTGATGAACAGGTCTGTCCTTCCTTCCCCTTGGCTTTGTTGCTCTGCATGGTAAGGTGGCGTCGTCGGTTATTCTTGGAGACCTGAGTAGTTGGAAATAAAATAAGGCAGCGTACGCAAGCCTGATAATATTTCCTGTGCTGTTACTTGCATTCTCTCGAAGTGAGTGCTGGGTGGTATACCAGGCGTAGCTTTGCTAAATGTCAATAGGACACTACAAATCGGTCATTAAAAAGAGTCTGGCAGAGCTGTGGTTGTCAGTTATTGCAGAAAACAAGTCTGCTTTGAGTTAGGGCAAGGTCCTGGCAGTGGATGCAGTACATTGGAGGTTTGCATGGCTGCCACATCACCCAAATGGATGGCAACATGCATTTAAGGAGTCTGGAATTTTATCCTTTTTGCATTTGACAGTTCAGATAGTGGGTATGTGATCTTGTTAAGATTATAGGTTTATATGCTCAAAGGTTAGGGTAGCTTGCTGTATATTTGGATAATTTATGGCTTATGATATTGCTTAATGTCACTTTAACTGGAGCTGATCAAAACTCTTCAGCACAGTGACTTCTTGACCGTAATGAAGGTGTGGAAGATAACAGTTTTGGTTGAGACTTGGTGGTGTGGGGTTTTTTTTTTTAAATCATCAACATTTCTGTTTTAGAAAACAAAAATATTCTCCTTGGGCAAGAATGGAGTGGGGAAAAACAAAAACTGAAAATATTTTCTGGTAGTGTGTGGGTTTTTTTATTTTTTTTAAAGGGGGGAGGGAATAAGGCACTTGTCTGTTTCCTTGTACTCTTTGGGTCGGGGATGGTCTTATCTGTGTTTGTACAGTACCTAGCACAATGAGGTCCTCGTCCATGACTAGGGTTCTAAGTGCTATGATAATACAAATAGTAAATGATTAGTCCCTGTTCCAAAGTATTTATAATCCATTTTAATATCTGTAGTAGGCTCTTCCTCTCATGGCTCTGTCACTTCCTCCTCCTAACGGGGGGGGGGGGGGGGGGGGGGAATTCAGTGTATCTACTCCCTGCACTCCAAATATGGGTGTGCTAATGTAGCTGTCCTTTGAAACAAGAGAAGCAGTGAGGTTGGATCTAACTGTTTTCCTCACTTGAAACTTAATTTGTGGGAGGTTAACAGTTATAACTGAGAAACAGTTTTTATTAGAAATTTTGTACCCACAAGAATGCATATGACAGGTCCATGTTCCAACGAATTTATAGTTTGAGGCCTCAGTCTCATGGTTGGAGTCTAAATGATGGACTTGAGAGACATGTGAGAATGTAATGTACACGAGGAAACAGGATGAGGAAGGAAAGATATGACTTACAGGTATGATTACACAGATGTGCATGTTTTGATGGCTGAAAAGTTTTTAAAGTGTAAGTGCACATTTTTGTGAAACTAAAGGTAAATTTATAGTATATAGTTTTGAGTGATAGCTAGAAATGTCCAACAAAAGTTTGACTCTGAGTGAAATTATTTGTGTGAATTGGATTGATTTGTCTTTAGTATGCTCCCGGGGGAATTCTGTGCCAAAAAAATGAATTCTGTGCATATTATTTTAAAATTCTGCATATTTTATTTGTCAAAATAACACAATATAATCACACCAGTTTCAATTCTTTTGGTAGTTTATTTCAAAATACCTGTCAGCAAGTATGTCTGTAACCATAAAGACAACAAAAAAGATTCAGTAAATGTTCTTTGACAAATAGATTCCTTACTAGGCATATTAATAGAGGACTTTGAGTAATAATTCATTTAAACTACAATACAGAAACAGATTTCCCACACCCCTCAGAAGCAGTGAAGAGGCTTTGTGGAATCAGGGCTAACGGAGGAGCTGAGGAAGATGGAAGTAATTGCTGGGAAGGAGCCTGGGAATGAACCTGGAGAGGGTTGTTGGGTGTGGGCGGGAGAATTATGGAACATTTTTTTTGGGTGGGGAGGGATTGTTAGGGAATTGGGAAGCCTGGCCCATGCAGACCTGGGAAGCCTGGCCCATGCAGACCTGGCTGACCCCTAGCCTCTCCATTCAATCAAGGAACATTTGCCTGTCCCCGTGTATCTTTGCACCCACACTCAGCTACCCCGTCCTCCCCTGTTCCTATGTGTCCCTGCCCCCCCCAGCCACCTATCCTCTCCCATCCCCATGTGGCCCTGCCCCCACTCAGCCACGCTCCATCCCCAGGTGGCTCTCTGCTCCTACCCTGCCTCTCCCATCCTCATGCCCTGCACCCCCATTCCCATTGAGCCAATGGCTCAATGCTGTCACCAGCTAGCTCCTGTGCCCCTGCCCCAGTCTATCTCTCCCCCACTAGCCCTTCTGAACCCAGGTCTGTGTGACCCTTCCTCAGCAGCTCTATGTGCCCACTCTGTGTCTTTCGCAGCTGGATAAGTTTGTGTACTGCCTCTTTAGTAGAGTAAAAACTTAGTTTTGAAGACTTGCTTCTGCCTGTCATGTGTTTTATAATAATTCTGATTACATTTTAACTTCATTTTTTCATTACTGTAAAATTACATGGGTTCTAGACTTGAATATTGAATATATGAATATTCTATACATATTCAACTTCAAGTTGAATATTTATAGAAGTAAATTTACCTTGTTTTTAATAATGCAAATATTTAAAAAATGCAGATTTTTTTTTAGGTAGGTCAAATATGTAAACAAACCTTTATATAAAAGCGTGGCTTTGCTAATATATGTACTATTACAGCACTGTAAAATGGAGCAAGGACATTTTATATGCGGTGTTAGAGGGACACTAACTGTAGTCTTTTGACCGATACAAGAAATATTGCATACTCTAACCAGTTAAAGAAAAGAGTAAATACATTTAGAAACTTATTATAGTAGTATTGATATTTTTTAGGGTGTATCTGCATTACTGTTATAAACTTCTTTGTTGTTTTTAGGGGTTTTATATGTAAAGATGAGAAAATTAATATCCTGTTTAGCATAAATATTTATTTGGCTAAGTAAATAAGATTATGTATTTTTGGCCAAGATTGGTTTTTATTCTCTTACTATCTAATAAGCCCCCAAAAGAAGTGTAAGTTAGGGGAGGAACACTGATCCTAACTCTTCCTGGTTTTGCCTGGCTGTTTGGGAAGTATTGGGAGTGGTGTTAACTGTTCTCTATTCCGAAATACCTATGCACAGTGTGGTGCTTTGGAACCTGATCCTGCAAGGTGGTGAGGCCTTTCAACAAGGTGGTGTCCAGCACTTTGCAGGATCAGGCCCTTAAATGTGGTTCCAACCTTGCTAGGAATTTTTCTGCTACTATTGGCATGTCAGAGCTTTAGTTTTTATTTTGTTTTTGTGGCTTAATATCTCTCTTTGTGGAGAGACCAGGAGATAGCACAAGAACAATATGGTACTTTTCAGTCCTGCTGACTCAGCACACTAATCCTGTTGTATATTTAGTGCTTGAAAATACAGGATTTAGTCTCTTGCCACATATACAACAAGAATCATGACTTGATGTAGCCAGTTTCTGGGACACTGCACCAATTTATTGGAGAACAGGGAAGCCTTAATTTGAGGACTTCAATAACTCAGACATAGGTTAGGGGTTTGTTATAGAAGTGGATGGGTGAGATTGTGTGGCCTGCGTTGTGCAGGAGGTCAGACCAGATGATCATAATGGTCCCTTCTGACCTTAAAGTCTATGAGACACTGCATCTTTTGCTTATACACATTGTTAAATTGAAGGTCGTTGATGGCAATAAACAGTTACAAAGGATGCCTGCGACAACATTATGTTTTTCTGCAACCGTCTGAGGGCGCGCTGCTGTCAAAATCTGAAAGACAAGTTTCAACTAAATATGTGAAAATGAGGATGACTTGTTTTCTAAATTAGCATAAGAATGAGGGGATATTTTTGCATCCACGTTGTTTTTTTCCGGGGGAGGAGGGGAATTGAGTGCATTGAGAAAATGTAATAACCCAATCTTCCTCCTTCTAATGTTTGAAGCTGAAAAGGGTGCTATGAATATTCATGACCAAATTAAAAGCCACAGGAAAAGCAAAGAACCAGCTGGAGACTAAGGAATCTGAAATCTTCTTATGTGAAGTATCGACACAGAATCTCTTTTAACCATAGAGAAACTGTAAACAATTTATAGCCTTCAAAAGTGTGCTAAATGTGTTAATAATTTTGCCTGTTTCTTAAAAAATTTCTTTTCATGATTTAGGGGAAGCACCAGCATGAAAGATGTAGACAAAATTGAAACTTTAAAAGAAGAATGGTAGGTGCTTATTTTTTCTTTGTATAGTTCTGTCCTGTCGTGTACCATCTCTTTATTAATTCAACATATTATTAATTAATAATAAAGCAAACCTTCTGTAGCTTTTATGAAAAAAATATTATTGATTTAGTGACTATGGTTTGATATGCACATGTTTTATTTGGCTCCTGCCTTCAGGAATGAAAGTTGAAATAGAATCCCGTGACATTTTATGAATCTTTTTGTTAGGCTAGTACATCTCTTGTTGATTTGTTTCTCACTGCCTCTTGAAGTACAAAGCTGCCATAACTAACGGCTGGCTAGAGCAAATGTTTCTGCTCCTATTATCCCACATCACTGAGTTCTTTTTATTATAAAGCACTGAGGAACACTTGCAATTAAAAACAAAAGCACTGTGTTGAGGATCTGTGTTCACTTTGTCCATCTGCTCCACATACATTTTAGTTTTTTTTTAGAAGAGGGAAATTGCTTTTGCAGAACACTTCTCATATAACTGCAATCACAAATTATAGGGGTGGAAGCTTTCCAAGTGGCTGCATGAACATTTATGCTTACAAGTAAAATCATAAATCTGTCTGCCTTTCTACTTTGACCCACTGGAAGCCTTTACATTATATGTGAAGATGTCTAGTTTTTATGCCTATTAAAGCATAAGGTCTTAAGGAAAAACACTGTAAATGCCTTAATAAATGCTAATAGTTCATCTGATCTTTTGTGGGAGGGGCGAGAGGGACAATTCATCGTAATGATGTAGTGAAAATAGGGATTGGGGGTGGGAATTGTTAACTTTTTCTTGATGTCACTAAACCAGTAAGATTGTTTTACTTCGTTTAAAAATGTTGATCTTGTGTCTAACATTTTTATGCTAAAATTGGTCATACTGCAAACTCTGCAATGAAGATTCTTGTTAATACAAACAGACCTAATTAATATACTGAGCCATTCAAATGAACAATACTTTTTCATGAACATTCATTCCAACATGAAGTCCCAATTTAGGAAAAATATATTCAGTTTTCTTTAGTATAAGAGTTGGGATTATTTGAACTGTTTGAAATACTTCTTGAAGTGCTAAATTAAATAAACTTGTGTGAGCTCCTCAGTAATGCTTATCGTAGAAGTCAAATACTGCATAATCCTGTCTGAGAACTTAAACTAAGAAGTAGTCAATCATTCTGAATGAACTATCTAGTTTCTAGTCAATGAAAAGGTAACATAGTAAAGAGGACTCTGTTTCTTTACACTGTGTACGTAGCACTGTGGGTGGAAATTTGTACTTAATAGTAAAATGTTTTGTAGGCTTTCGCACCAGGCTCATTTCCAAAATATCAAAGCCTTCTGTTATATAGGCTTCCAGTAGGCTAGAGTAGCACTGGGAGACAGCTATACCCAGGTTTATCAATTGTAGTGCTAAAGACCACAAATGTCACGAAGATTTTAGGGATCTGAGGGTGAAGGGCAAATAACCAGAAAATTAAATATGAGAATAACTGATATAGAGACATCTTTTGTTTTGTAAGTGACTTTTGAATTTTATCTCTGAAGATGCATGTATTTTTGCAGAAGTGGCTCAGTGAAAGCTAACTCAGACAACAGCAAATGTTTTTCTTAGTGGCAGGGTTGACTCTGACATGCAAGTTTTCTGACTTGCTGTAGTAACAGGAAGAAAACACATCCTCTCACAGAGTTGGATTCCAAATTTAGAAGCTTCAGTATGGATGAATTTAATTCCCTTTGTACGTCAGAAGAATGGCATAATGTGAATCTGCTATAGGCTGAGCCTTTTCATGAAAAGAATGTGATGTTGCACTCTAGCATATTTTCATAAAATAATATGAATATAATGTAACTGGAATATGCTTCATGCAAAAGATCTCTTGTAAGGTATCATTACAAAGCTTATAATCTACCGAGTGTGGTCATTCTATTTGTATAAATATATCACTCTTGTATCTGAAGCTAGAAATATGAAATACAACTCTGAGGGTCTGTTGTAATTATGCAAAGTGTGGGCCATTAATGGTGGTTTGGAACCTTGATGGCTCCCATTAACCAGGACAACTAACTGTGGATAGCTCTGTTTGCAGGCAGGCCTTCCTGTGAGTCAGGGTCTTACGGTGACATGATAATGTCACCTGAGCTGGAATCTATCTTTAACCTGGTGTTTTTCCGTTGAGAAGGAGGGGTGGGAACCCAGAGGGACACAGGATTCCCACCTTATGCACAAGATATATAAGTGGGTGGAACAGAACAAAGGGGGCAGCCCTCATGAGAAATCCCCTAGCTACCATCTGAGCTGGAACAAGGGCTGTACCAGGGGAAAGGATTGTGCCCAGACAAGGAAGATGTCCAGTCTGTGGGGAAAAAAAAATTATTGAAACATCTCTGAGGGTGAGATTTTAACTGTATTCAGTTTTAATACTGTATTAGGCTTAGATTTGCATGTTTTATTTTATTTTACTTGGTAATTTACTTCTGTCTGTTACTACAGTCGAACCCATTTATCTCGATCTCGGTTAACTTGCCAATCCTATTAAGTCGACGTTTTAGAAGTGGAACCGCCAAACTCCCTCTTTGTTTTATCGGTTTCTCATCGGTTATGTCGATTCTTTAATCTCGCCGAACCCTAATATCTCGAGCACAGAAGAGCGCCGAATTTGCCACTAACCGAGGTCGAGATAAATGGGTTCGACTGTAACTCCGGCGGCGGCCCTGCCCGGCTCCTGCCGCATCCCTCCCCGGCCATGCGACTCCTGCCCTGGCCCCGGTTCCCCAGCCGCGCATTTCCCCAGACGCCCGGCTCCCCGCGTCCCTGGCCGCCCGGCTCCCCGCGTCCCTGGCCGCCCGGCTCCCCAGCCCCGCGGTTCGCCGCCCGCCCGGCCCCGCTTCCCCGGTCCCCGCGGTTCGCCGCCCGCCCGGCCCCGCTTCCCCGGTCCCCGCGGTTCGCCGCCCGCCGGCCCCGCTTCCCCGGTCCCCGCTTCGCCGCCCGCCCGGCCCGCTTCCCCAGCCCCGCGGTTCCCGCTTCGCCGCCCGCCCGGCCCCCGCTTCCCCGGTCCCCGCTTCGCCGCCCGCCCGGCCCCGCTTCCCCAGCCCCGCGGTTCCCCGCTTCGCCGCCCGCCCGGCCCCCGCTTCCCCGGTCCCCGCTTCGCCGTCCGCCCGGCCCCGCTTCCCAGGTCCCCGCTTCGCCGCCCGCCCGGCCCCGCGTCCCCAGCCCCGCGGTTCCCCGCTTCGCCGCCCGCCCGGCCCCGCTTCCCCGGTCCCCGCGGTTCGCCGCCCGCCCGGCCCCGCTTCCCCGGTCCCCGCTTCGCTGCCCGCCCGGCCCCGCGTCCCCAGCCCCGCGGTTCCCCGCTTCGCCGCCCGCCCGGCCCCGCTTCCCCGGTCCCCGCGGTTCGCCGCCCGCCCGGCCCGCTTCCCGGTCCCCGCTTCGCCGCCCGCCCGGCCCCGCTTCGCCGGTCCCCGCTTCGCCGCCCGCCCGGCCCCGCGTCCCCACCCCCGCCGTTCCCCCCGTCGCCGCCCGCCCGGCCCCGCTTCCCCGGTCCCCGCGGTTCGCCGCCCGCCCGGCCCCGCTTCCCCGGTCCCCGCGGTTCGCCGCCCGCCCGGCCCCGCTTCCCCGGTCCCCGCGGTTCGCCGCCCGCCCGGCCCCGCTTCCCCGGTCCCCGCTTCGCCGCCCGCCGGGCCCCGCTTCCCCAGCCCCGCGGGTCCCCGCGTCGCCGCCCGCCCGGCCCCCGCTTCCCCGGTCCCCGCTTCGCCGCCCGCCCGGCCCCGCTTCCCCGGTCCCCGCTTCGCCGCTTCGCCGCTTCGCCGCCGCCCGCCCGGCCCCGCTTCCCCAGCCCCGCGGTTCCCCGCTTCGCCGCCCGCCCGGCCCCCGCTTCCCCGGTCCCCGCTTCGCCGCCCGCCCGGCCCCCGCTTCCCCGGTCCCCGCTTCGCCGCCCGCCCGGCCCCCGCTTCCCCGGTCCCCGCTTCGCCGCCCGCCCGGCCCCCGCTTCCCCGGTCCCCGCTTCGCCGCCCGCCCGGCCCCGCTTCCCCGGTCCCCCGCTTCGCCGCCCGCCCGGCCCCGCTTCCCCGGTCCCCGCTTCGCCGCCCGCCCGGCCCGCGTCCCCAGCCCCGCGGTTCCCCGCTTCGCCGCCCGCCCGGCCCCGCTTCCCGGTCCCCGCGGTTCGCCGCCCGCCCGGCCCCGCTTCCCCGGTCCCCGCTTCGCCGCCCGCCCGGCCCCGCTTCCCCGGGCCCGCGGTTCGCCGCCCGCCCGGCCCCGCTTCCCCGGTCCCCGCGGTTCGCCGCCCGCCCGGCCCCGCTTCCCCGGTCCCCGCGGTTCGCCGCCCGCCCGGCCCCGCTTCCCCAGCCCCGCGGTTCCCCGCTTCGCCGCCCGCCCGGCCCCCGCTTCCCCGGTCCCCGCTTCGCCGCCCGCCCGGCCCCGCGTCCCCGGTCCCCGCTTCGCCGCCCGCCCGGCCGCCCGTCCCCGGTCCCCGGTTACCCGCTTCGCCGCTTCGCCGCCCGCCCGGCCCCGCTTCCCCAGCCCCGCGGTTCCCCGCTTCGCCGCCCGCCCGGCCCCCGCTTCCCCGGTCCCCGCTTCGCCGCCCGCCCGGCCCCCGCTTCCCCGGTCCCCGCTTCGCCGCCCGCCCGGCCCCCGCTTCCCCGGTCCCCGCTTCGCCGCCCGCCCGGCCCCGCTTCCCCGGTCCCCGCTTCGCCGCCCGCCCCGGCCCCCGCTTCCGCGGTTCCCCGCTTCGCCGCCCGCCCGGGCCCCCGCTTCCCTGGTCCCGCGGTTCCCCGCTTCGCCGCCCGCCCGGGCCCCGGTTCCCCGCTTCGCCGCCCGCCCGGCCCCCGCTTCCCCGGCCCCCGCTTCGCCGTCCCGCTTCGCCGGATCCAGCCACGTGCAGGCACCGCGGTAAGGGGGCAGGGAGGGGGTGTTGGAGAGAGGGCAGGGGAGTTCAGGGGTGGGGGGGTGGATAGGGGTTTATCTCGATCATCGGTTATCTCGACGCTTTTTGGCAAACCCCTAGGCCGGCGACATAACAGGGTTCAACTGTACTTGGAACCACTTAAATCCTACTTTCTGTATTTAATAAAATAACTTTTTACTTATTAATTAACACAGAGTATGTATTAATACCTTTGGGGGGGGGGGAACCAGCTGTGCATCTCTCTATCAGTGTTATAGAGGGCGAACAATTTGAGTTTACTCTGTATACGCTTTATACAGGGTAAAATGGACTTATTTGGGGTTTAGACCCCATTGTGAGTTGGGCATCTGAGTGTTAAAGACAGGAACATTTCTGTAAGCTGCTTTCAGTTTAAGCCTACAGCTGTTAAGGGACGCGGTTCAGACCTGGGTCTGGGTTTGCAGCAGGTTAGTGGGTCTGGCTCAAACCAGGCAGGGCACTGAAGTTCTAAGCTGCCAGGGCAGGAAAGCAGGAGCAGAAGTAGTCTTGGCACATCAGTTGGCAGTTCCCAAGGGGGTTTCTGTGACCCAACCCGTCACACAATAGTACAGCGAACAATGCATATTAAAATGGTCCACAAGGCTGTTCTAGTTACTGTTTTCTAACAAAATTACAGAATACATGGGATATGGGGAGGAAAAGACCTTTTGGTATGGAATTTCTTGTGACCTTTAATGTGTCTCCTACACAACTCATTTATTTTTATTTTGTAGGGTGTGTAAACAAGGAACCGATGACCAAATTCCTAGTGGTACAGAGCAAAGCTGTGAATTTTTTGTTGATAACCTTTTTGAAGAAGCTCAGAAGGTTGGTGCTATATGCATGCCACCAACTAAAGTTAAGAATGAAGTAAGTGGTCAGCCTTTTAATTTGTATTCACTATAATCAATGTTTTATCATGCTGGGTATAAATTCCAGAAAACCAGCAGGGTTTCTACCCAATTTACCTGGTGAAGGTAATGTACCAATAGTAACTACCAAGCAGACTTCCATGTGGAAATCATCTGGTTAGCTAGGAGAACTTGCCATGGAGACCAAATCCTGTGGAACTGGAGTAATGAACCCTTTGTTCTCAAGAATGATGGCAAAGCATGCAGAAGAGCATCCCCACGGCAGTGTACAGCAGAGAGGAATATGCAGCCCAAGGTTTTGATGTTGGACAGAGGTGAGAGAGAATGCCATAATGGCGTATACGTGTTCCCTCCAAAAATGTATTGAGCTTATTTTATGGTGTTCCTAAACTAGTTGAAGAAAACTTCACTATGCTAATGAGAATAATAGTGAAGTCTTCACACATTTTAATTTAAAAAGTAATAATTCAATACTAACTGGGATTCTTGGACTACTTAAATGGCTGGAAAACTGGTTAAAGTAACAACTATAGTGAAATCAATGTAAGAGTGTCCACTTCAAGCATTTAGGTGAATCAGATTGTACACTGATTAAACAGGTGCAATTTTTTTTTTTGGGTAGATAAGGCCTAAATGGACAGTGAGCAGATGAGAAATGAGATGCGACAGTGGGATGCTTTGCACTGGTCTGTAGCGCCATGTGTCTTGTCTCTCTCTCACACTCCCTATCGTTGCATGGGGATTGGGAGGGACAGGAGTTAATAGGCTTTTTGGACTAAGGCAATTCCAAGGAAGAATTTGGAGGAGGCAAGGGTCTTGCTACTGTGCCTTCACATGTAAAAAGTATTTGTAAGGGAGTATAATTTGGCTGGGTGCCCTACTCTCTTTAGGTGGACCATGCCCACTGCTCGAAGGCGAGCGTTAGCTGCCACCAGTTTGGTAAACTTAATGTACCCTCTCTACACACATTTTCCCCCACCAGTCATACATCATTTGAATGCCTTATATGTCTACTTTGATGTGAGGGATTATGTTCCATTACCATAGAAACGGGGATAAACAATGACACCATCAGTATGTTTAAATATTTGCCTTCATTCCTGTTAGTTTTATGACTGTATTATTTCAAGACATAAAACTGGATTTCTTTGGGACCTCAAAGCATCACAACAGCTATCTAAAGGGTAAAACAAAATCTGATAATACATGTGTACAGGTATCATTGAAATGTAATAGCGCTGGTGATACTTTTAGTCAACATCACTATCATCTTATTCATCCGCATGACTCTGTCAGAAGTGTGTGGGTTACCACAGTCTTCATTGACTTGGCATGTACACAGTTCTGTGCAGCAAAGATTGTTCTAACTACAGACACAATTGATTATCCAGTGACCCCTGACTGGTACAGGCACAAATAAGGTCTTGTAGAAACTCAGATGCCATTGGGCCCTTGAAGAATACAGGAAATAGTTCATCATTCATATTTTTCCATCCATGTTGCAATGGTAATCCAATATCTGGTTTACCTATGTGCAAAGAAATCCAAATCGTTGTTTGTCAAGATGCTCTTTTGATATGCTCTTCAAAACTCTCCTCCTGTGGTGGGAGTTTGGTGACTGACTTTTCCTTTTTGATGCCTAGATTGAGGTTTAAGCAATTCAGGTCTCTGTGGGTCTTTTATTTCTGCACTGCACCAGCCATTTGTTCATTTGAAAGCTGTTCATCAGGCTCACTTGCCAGAAGAACATCCACAAAACATTTGGATGACTTAAATTCCTGCTGCAGGTTACTAGCAGCTTGAATAGCATCAGCTAATTTTATTGTGCTGCATAAAATAATCGTAGACTCACTTTGTCCTTGCTGTGCATGGAATGAATTTGCAGAAACAGTGGTGGTTTTTCTTTTTTTCTAAACTTGCCGGTAATTTGCTATTGGAATAGCTTGCAGTTTTTTACATCTCAGAGGAAAGTAGGGTTTTATTCCTTTGTAGCAGCTTGGACAGAAGAACTTTCTTATAGATAAGATCATTGTCTGCATGTTATCAGCTCATTGACTCTTCAGTGTCATAAAGTGACTATTGTTACAGTGTAACTAGATGGTTTGCTTCAAGATTAATTATACTCAAGTAGGAAGAAAGGCCATGTTGAGTGATTAAACTGCATCCTCAAATTAAGTCTTCTGCACAATGTCATCTCATCTTTGAAGTGTTGCCTTTCTTATATTGGTTGCTCTCTCAAATGTTTCTATTTTATGAAGTGGTGGTGGTGTTGTGTTGGTCCCAGGATATTAGAAAGACAAGGTGAGGTAATATCTTTTATTGGACCAGTTTCTGTTGATGAGAGAGACAAGCTTGTGAGCTTACACAGTGCTTTTCTTTAGGTCTTCATTTTCTCAACCACCTTGTCTCTCTATTTTATAAAGCTTTTTTTGTTTTCTCAAGCAAACAATGCAACAGGACCAATGGCAGGAAGACCTGCTTGCTCTGGTGGCTATAGAAGCAGGTGAACATATAATGCTCTCTGATCAGAGTCTGTTTTCTTTCTTAGTTCAATACAACTCTGACATGTGCCATGTTCTACTTGCTTGTGTATTTCTAAAAGCAGCCCCTGTGGTAGAGTATTGGTTGCACATCATCTAAACTAGAAAACTAATCCAGTAGCTGCCTGTCATAACTATAAAGGGAAGGGAACGGAACAGCCCTCCTGTGTACAATACTATAAAATCCCTCCTGGCCAGAGACACCAATACCCTTTTACCTGTGAAGGGTTAAGAAGCTCAGGTAACCTGGCTGACACCTGACCCAAAGGACCAATAAGGGGACAAGATACTTTCAAATCTTGGTGGAGGGGAAGGCTTTTGTTTGTGCTCTTTGTTTTGGGGGTTGTTCGCTCTTGGGACTAAGAGGGACCAGACATCAATCCTTGCGCTCCAAATCTTTCTGAACCAGTCTCTCATATTTCAAACTTGTAAGTAACAGCCAGGCAAGGCGTGTTAGTTTTATCTTTGTTTTCTCAACTTGTAAATGTTCCTTTTGGCTAAGAGGATTTACCTCTGTTTGCTGTAACTTTGAACCTAAGGCTAGAGGGGGGGTTCCTCTGGGCTTTGTGAATCTGATTACCCTGTAAAGTTATTTTCCATCCTGATTTTACAGAGATGATTTTTACCTTTCTTTCTTTAATTAAAAGCCTTCTTTTTAAGAACCTGATAGATTTCTCCTTGTTTTAAGATCCAAGGGTTTGGATCTGTGTTCACTAGGAACTTGGTGGAGAAGTCTCTCAAGGCTACTGGGAGGGGGATAGTCTGGGGGGAAGGTAGACAGAGTTTCCCAAATAACTCTTAAAGGATTTGGGTGGTGGCAGTAAAACCAGATCTAAGCTGGTAATTAAGCTTAGAGGTTCTCATGCAGGTCCCTACATCTGTACCCTAGAGTTCAGAGTGGGGAAGGAACCTTGACACTACCAATACAATTAATCTCTCTTGGCTTTTGCTGCCAGCACCACAGAATTCTGCCCAGCCCTGGTTGCTTCGGACAAGTTTACATTCTTTCGATTTTTTTCTTGATAAATAACATACTTCTCAAAGTTTGTGGAGTCTTTTTCTCTTTAAGATTTTTGTAGCCTCATGTCTACATATTCTGTAACTTTCCTGTAGAGGTAAAATACCTAAAGTATATTGTTAGTAATGCGATACCACTATCTCAATTTTTTTATATTGTACAGTATACAGATTTGTGTTAAATTAGATAAGAACATAAGAATGGCCCTACTGGGTTAGACCAAAGGTCCGTCTAGCCCAGTATCCTGTCTTCTGACAGTGGCCAGTGCCAGGTGCCCCAAAAGGAATGAACAGAACAGGTAATCATCAAATGATCCATCCCCTGTCGCTCATTCCCAGCTTCTAGCAAACAGAGGCTAGGGACACCATTCCTGCCAATCCTGGCTAATAGCCATTAATGGACCTAACCTCCATGAATTTATCTAGTTCTTTTTTGAAACCTGTTATGGACTTGGCCTTCACCACATCCTCTGGCAAGGAGTTCCACAGGTTGACTGTGCGTTGTGTGAAGAAATACTTCCTTTTGTTTTAAACCTGCTGCCTAGCTCTTGTGTTATGAGAAGTAGTAAACAACACTTATCTACTTTCTCTACACCAGTCATGATTTACAGACCCCAATCATATTTCCCCTTAGTCGTCTCTTTTCCAAGCTGAAAAGTCCCAGTCTTATTAATCTCTCCTCATATGGAAGCCATTCCATACCCCTAATCATTTTTTTCCCCTTTTCTGAACCTTTTCCAATTCCAGTATATCTTTTTTGAGATGGAGCGAACACATCTGCACACAGTATTCAAGGTGTGGGTGTACCATGGATTTATATAGAGGCAACATGATATTTTCTGTCCTATTTTCTATCCCCTTCTTAATTATTCCCAGCATTCTGTTCACTTTTTTGATTGTTGCTGCACATTGGATATTTTCAGAGAACTATCCACAATGACTCCAAGATCTCTTTCTTGAGTGGTAAGAGCTAATTTAGACCCCATCATCTTATATGTATAGTTGGGAATATGCTTTTGAATGTGCATTAGTTTGCATTTATCAACATTTAAATTTCATCTTCCATTTTTGTTTCTCAGTCACCCAGTTTTGAGAGATCCTTTTGTAGCTCTTCGCAGTCTGCCTGGGTCTTAACTATCTTTAGTAATTTTGTATCATCTGCAAATCTTGCCGCCTCACTGTTTACCCCTTTTTAAGATCATTTATGAATATGTTGAATAGGACTGGTCCCAGAACAGAACCCTGGGGGGACACCACTATTTACCTGTCTCCAGTCTGAAAACTGACCATTTATATCTTTGTTTCCTATATTTTAACCAGTTACCAACCCAGGAGAGCACCTTCCCTCTTATCCCGTGTCAGCTCACTTTGCATAAGAGCCGTTGATGAGGGACCTTGTCAAAGGCTTTCTGAAAATCTAAGTACGCTATATCCACTGGATCCGCTTGGTACACATGCTTGTTGACCCCCTCAAAGAACTCTAGTAGATTGGTGAGGCATGATTTCCCTTTACTAAAACCATGTTGAGTCTTCCTCAACAAATTATGTTCATCTATATGTCTGACAATATTGTTCTTTATTATAGTTTCAACCTGTTTGCCCGATACTGAAGTCAGGCTTACAGGCCTGTAGTTAGTATGTTAGTGTGAAAATTGCTATTTTTGTTTAGTCAGCACTTCGACTGAATCCAAGTATGAAGCAGTGTATTGTCTTTAATACTACCCTGTGCATAAGTGTCACTGAATTTAAAAAGATAGTTTCTAGAGTATTTCAAAAGCTGATATGCATGCATAGGCAATTACATATTAAAACTTTCTATCAGGCAGAGTAGATGCTACATTTTTATGTACAATATCTTACAAATGGAGACGTATTACATTATGAATTAACATGCAGTACAAACTATGGGCATGCACGCTACTGCTGCTGGTGCACAACCTTCATTGTGAGATTGATCTGATCACCAAATCTCAATTGAAAATATAGAAAACTATTGTACTCACTTTTCAGATATTTTTACAATTAAGAATGTGATGTGAAAACAATTCATGTTGGTATACTGCAAAATGTTGTTCGTCTTTTTTGCTAACCACCATCATTTCTGGGGAAAAATAGTTGCTCATGCAAAACCAATAAAAAATCTTTTCATACATTGTTGTTTGGTAACTGACCAATAAACACCACATTAAGGTGTTGAAATGAACTTAAACAGTAAAAACTGTAGTCATAGTCATACTGCAGTGTTTCTAGAATTGTGCAAAAAATGACATTCTCAGTTTGGATGCCATTGTTTCACCTTGCCTACAGGCTTATGGCTCCACTTGACAGCTCCACGTCATACCTCATCTAAATGTAGATTAAAATAAGCTTTCAAATGATACATAATATTGGTGCGTGTGGGGTAAGTACTTAAAACTCCAAAAATAGCTCTCTTTTTGGAGAATTGCCACATGCCTATTGTGCATGCTGCAAATTTCTATTCATCCTGTATATAGGCTTATTTACACAGGGGAGGAGGGGAGTCATAGGGCAAGCAAAGAGGGATTCTTCTCATCAAACAGATTCTAAGATATCTGTTTGCATAACAAATACTGTGTAGGTTTGGCACACACTTCTGATTTGATACAACTTCAAACCTAATTCACATGAATTTCCAGTTAGTTGAAAACTGATTTGAATTCTGCACTGGTACTTAATATTTTATATACTGTAAGTGTGGCCAACTGCCCAGATACCTGTCAAGACTATTTAATTTCAGTAGTCAGTAGACTTGGATGACCAAACACCTTTTAAAATGCCATACATACTATCTGAATACACTCCAGGTCAAATCCTCCTCCAAGTCTCATTGACATTGGAAAGATGCATTAGGCAGTAGTGCAAAGTCTACAAATTAGACAGATTAAATAAGCTTTTGAAATAGTCAGATGTGCTCTGGCAATATTTTAAATGACTTGTGGATTATGAAAATTTACTCCGTATCCGTTCATGAAAGAACAAAGATTCTCTGTATATCTGGATTCCCCAGGGTATAAATTGTCTGTCTAAAGGAATTTTTTTTTTCATGACACATACTACTTCTGGTCTGGATAAAAGATTGCTGTATGTATTCTCTCCAATACCCTTACTTTGAAAAGTCATCCAGAATAGGTAGGACAAGGCTCTAGTTGAATGAACTCCCAATTGGACATGTTAGTTCTGGTACGTGGACTTCCAGCTTGGGTGCCTGGGTTCTTAACCTGGGGATCATCCATTGGTATCTGGCGGTTGGGTTCCCCTTGCCCAACCCAAACTGCTAAATGGAAGCAGAGTTCCAGAATGGGGGAGTTCTGCTATGGAAAAGTGGGTACCAGTATAGAAGAGATTGAGAGCCACTTCACTAGAGCATCCAGTTTAGCTCCCAACACTAAGATCTTTCGTCTGAGCAGCATAAAATCCCTAAAGCTGCCTGCGTGGATCATGCTACAATGGTGCCTTAACAAATCTGGGTTTGAATTGCTCTCTGGGAGGGCCACAAATTCTGCAAGTCACAAACATAATAAGATGCTGTAGCACAGTGGTTCTCAAACTTTTGTGCTGGTGACCCCTTTCACATAGTAAGCCTCTGGGTGTGACCACCCCTTAAATATATACAAATGTCTTTTTAATTTATAACACCATTATAAATACTGGAGGCAAAGCAGGGTTTGAGGTGGAGTCTGACAGCTCATGATTCCCCCCTGATGAAATAACCTTGCGATCCCCTGAGGAGTCCCGACCCCTAGTTTGAGAACCTCTGGTGTAGCAAGCAATCTCTAGCAACTGTATTCCTGGTAGTAGTGATATCTGCCAGTAGGGTCAATGAGATTCCAGTCCTGGTGGCTGACCATTTCTTATGGTTAAAGTGACTGTTTTTGTTTTTTGTGGGGTTTTTTTTGTTTTGTTTCACTTACGTTCTAAATTTCCTCATAAAGTTGTCCGACTTTAGTCTTAATCAATCAGCTGGACTGCATTTTCCCTTGACTGCTAGATTTTGTGTAGCTTAGCCTCTCCTAGTAGTTTAGTTGTGGAAAAAGGGTCGTGTCCTCTGTAAGCAGGGCTAAAGTCTTACCTAAGTCTTCTAGATTTGTGGTCTATGGAGACAAGGGTAGAAGTAGATTCAGTGGATCAAGCTTTTGCATATAAAACTGTTATGAGCTTGTGGGACAATTACACTCAAATTATACCTACTGGTAAGTAGCCTTTCTGTCTAGTAGTCTCTGTTTATATAGCAACTTTTATTTAAAGATCTGTAAAGCACTTGAAAAACATGACTCACAGTACCCCTGTTAGGAAGGTGACTATTACAGATGGCAAACAAGCTTCAAGTGGCTTGTTCAAGATTACAGAGCAAATCAGCCAGAGATGGGAATTAGTTGCAGAAATCCTGTGCTCTAACGTCTCTCTCGACTACACCTCTCAAAATTCAAGTGAAAGCAGAATGTTGAATAATGCAAAAGCTAGGGTTCTAGATCTAGCATTTCTCAAGATAAGAGTTGTTAACTTTTTAGTGGCCACAATGTGGCATGGAGTGGAAGATGGTAACTGGAGTAATGTGGTTGATAAAGTCTTGCCTTGTGAACTTTAACCCAAATGCCTTTTACCATTCTGATTCTGCTTTTCAGAGGTGCAAGGTCTTCTGCTGTCAGGTCTAGAAATGAAGATATTTAGAAATTAGAAATGTCATCTTTGTCCCTTGCTGTTGCTGTGTTTTGTGCTGGCACTGGCCCAAGATGGATTATAGTGAGACTTGTGCCGGTGTAATTTTCAGTCCCTTGAGTGGATGAGCTAAAACCATAAGGAGATGCTAGTATATTGAGTTGTTTTCCGATGACTTCATTGTTTTTACTTCACAGGCTGATATAATTATTAAACTATGGAAAAATGGATTTACAGTAAATGACGGTGAACTCAGAAGCTACAAAGATGTTGCAAACCAGCAGTTCTTGGATTCAATTAAAAAAGGGCAAGTGAGCTTTGTCTACTGAGCCAGATTGTGTTAATGTACTTTGTACATTATACTCTAATGCTGCATGACCTTGTAACACAGTTGCTTTGCTTATACACTGCAACAGCTCTGTATGAATTTATACTGCTGTTGTCTAAACTGGGCATTAAGGGTATGTCTGCACTGCAGCTGGAAGGTGTGATTGCCAGCACAAGTAGACAGACTCATGCTGGCTCAGCTTGAGCTAGCGCACTGCAAAATAGCAGTGTAGACGCTGTGGCACTGTTGGCAGCTCAGGTTAGTCACCTGAATCCAAGCCTGCCCTGCTCCCTGGGTCTGAGCCCAAGCCGCTGCCTGTACCAAAATCTACCCTGCTATCTTTAGCATGTTAAACTTGTGCTAGCTCAGCTTAAGCTATCTACCCATACTGGGAATCACACCTCCCAATTGCAGTGAAACCTAATCTAATGCCTGTTAAATTGACCTAGCTATATTGCCCAGGGCTTTGAAAAATTGGGAACCATCTACAGTACAGTGCTGCAGCACCATAGCTGTGCCACTATAGCTGCTGTAGCATAGACATATCCTAACACTGCAAGAATTAATGTCCAGCCAATATAATAGCTTTTAGATGCTATGGTTACACACTCAAAAGTCCTGAAATAGACAAAACAGAATCCATGCCTTGAAGATCTTACTCTAAAGGTACAATACAGAATAGAGGACAAGACCAAGTGCCTGCCAGTAGTTTGATTAACTTGAGTGTAGACCAGGCAGTACTCGAGGTGTTTTCATTGTGGTTGTGGATACTCAGCCTGGTCAAGTTTGAGGCATATTGGTGGGGCATTTGTGGGGGGACATCTGTGGCCACTGCCCATTAATTTTTGTAAAACTTAAGGTCCGTCAGGGTTTCAGTCAATTACCTTCCCCCTCCCCTCCCACACACTAATTCACTATTTAAGTAAAATCTAAATCAAGGTAAACATTTTTTTACAGCTATATGAATTTTAGCCATTGTCTTTTAAATTACAAATCTTCCTTTCCACATTGTTTCAGGTCTAATTCAGTGTTAGCAGCACTTCAAAAACATTGTTTCATAAATTTGCTATAAAATCATTCTCCTCTGTGAATGCAGCATACAAGGATATGTGCTCCTATCCATAATCACGAGCAGCCTGTCATTAGCTGGGGAAGTACACAACTCTGAATCTATAAATACCCATATGCTGCTAGGGGAAGGCGAGGGGTGGGGTAGAGTGGACAAGCTTATCTTCTAGTGAAATAATTACAAGCTGTGAGCTTTCAGATGGTCCCTGGAAGGTAGTTAAATGTGAATAAAATATTGTTAGCCAAACAGTGTTTAATTCACTAAAGATCATAGATATTAGTGATCCTCTATAGAAAATGCTAAAATACCTACCTTATTTTGCTTAGTCTGTAGTTATACCTGTTAATCAAATGGGTTTCCATACTATCTGTCTTAAAAAGGAATTCTGTGTCAAAGGTGGTCTTTATCCCATTACCAAAGAATTAACATGCTGTAATGTCTAGTACACCTCTACCCCAATATAATGCGACCCGATATAACACTAATTTGGATAGAATGCAGTAAAGCAGCGCTTGGGCGGGGGGCTGCACGCTCTGGTGGATCAAAGCAAGTTCAATATAATGTGGTTTCACCTATAACACAGTAAGATTTTTTTGGCTCCCGAGGACAGCGTTATATCGGGGTAGAGATGTATTAACATTTCACAATTTTTATTAAAGATACTGGTGTTACATTTTGTAGTGTTTTGATACTTCATGATATATCTTTTTAAAACTGAACTATAGTTAACACAATACCCAGGATGTGTTCTCTTTGCTTTTTTCACTTCCTAGTTACTTCACAATTCAGTAATTTGCAATGGATGCGTATCTCATTAGTGTGATTTACAGATTATGCTGAGTACATGTTAGTAAAATAGTTGCAGTATCACTAACTCCTTTTGTATGGATAAGCCAGCCACATGTTAGTCAGAGCTGTTTCAGTTTTTAGACCAAATATCATTACTGTCTTCTCTTCACATACAGAAAGCCTTATTTTAATTTTGTCCATATTGGGTTTTTTTTTTAAAGGGAGTTGCCATTTGAGTTACAAAAGACTTTTGATGATGAGGTGGATGTGAAGGTGGAAGATAAGAAAGACGAGGTATATGTATTAAAGAAGCCAATATTTCACCCCTTTTCTGGACAAGGTTACCGGTTAGGCAGGTGAGTGGTCTGATGGGATGTATGCCTTCTGAGTGGGTTGAGGTAAGGGAATGATAACTCATATCTTCATCCTTTGTATGCTATCTATAGTAGTATTTTCTCCAATGATGCTATCCTGCCATACAAAGATTTAAATAGAAACACTGAATTTACTCTTTAAAGGCAACTATGCAAGATGCAGTCTATGAAGAAAAGGTGACTATGACATTCACTTAGAGGTTAGGACTACAAGGGGCAAGAATATCTCAACTAAATGACCAAGTTTCTTGGTATTCAGCCATGTAATTTGTCCCAGTAAAATAGTGTTTAAAATTACTTCAGACCATACATTAAACTGATTTATTTTTCTTTTTAATCCCCATCTCTTTAGTGCAGAAATTCTAATGATAGTTTTAAAACTAGACTGATCTTATAAACACTACAAATGGCATTGTGGTTTAGAGGATTGATCTTGAGGCTAGTTGCCCCGGGAGCTTTTGAATGCTAAACCCAGAGATGCTACTTGAGTGCTGATCTGGGGACCTCTCTACCTTAGTTTCTCTATCTGTAAAATAGGGATATTGCTTACCACAGGGGGGACACTGTGCAGATCGTCAGCACAATCCTTTGATGAATGTAACTATGTATGTGCCTCTTATTTCCAATAACCAGTCTAAAAATATCCCAATTGATAGCTGCTCTTGTGATTCTAAGTGAATGATTGAGAACTCTGTGCTCTAAAATACTGTAAATAAAGTAGATTTTTTTTGTAACCCTGATCGGGCCTGATTGTTAGCTAAGTCCTTGCCTCAGAGTCCATAATTAACACTTGTTGTTAATTCGATTTGAAGTTAAATCAATGCTCCAGATTGTTTCACACAAATTAAACTGCCTGTTAAAATGATGTCTGCAGATATGGAGGGAGAAATGGCAATGGCAAAACTTTGGGCAAATAAAAGTAGCCACCAAAATTTGAGATAAATAGGAAAAGCAAAATCTGGCTTGAATAGGGCTGGAATTTTGATTAAACGGTTGAGACAGATTGCTGACTTAACTCAACAACCCTGCCTCTTACCACTTATTTGTTGTGCTTTGTCATGCCTACACCACAGGGGTGGGCAAACTACAGCCCGCAGGCCAGATCTGGCCCATCAGGGCTTTGGATCCAGCCCACAGGATTGCCACCCCTGTGGTGCCATGGGCCCTGTGCCACTCCTGGAAGCGCTGGCACCATGTCCCTGTGGCCCCTGGGGGAGGAGGGGCAGAGGGCTCCGCGTACTGCCCTCACCTGTGGGTACCTCCCCCAAAGCTCCCATTGGTCAGGAACAGAGAACTGCAGCCAATGGGAGCTTTGGGGGAGGTACTCACAAGTGAGGGCAGCATGCTGAGCCCTCTGCTCCTCCTCCCCCAGGGGCTGCAGGGATGTGGTGCCAGCCGCTTCTGGGGGAGTGGTGCAAAGCTAGGGCAGGTAAATGGCTCCAGGCCAGAGTCTGCACCCTGAACCCCTCCTGAATCCCAACCCCTTGCCCTGAGCCCCCTCCTGCACTCCACATCCCCTCCTCTGCCCCAACCCCTTGCCCTGAATCCCTTCCTGTACACCGCACTCCCTCCCGCACCCCAACACCCTGCCCCAGCCCTACATTCATGGCCCTGCATGCAATTTCTCCACCCAGATATGGCCCTCGGGCCAAAAAGTTTGCCCACCCCTGCTATTGCAAGTAGTGATCCTGCCTTCCAACAGACAAACTAAAAACTGGAAACATGCTACTCTTCAATGTCTGTGTGTTCTGTTTACTAGTTTCATACAATGAAACATTTTACCACTTGCTCAGCATTTTTGTTGTTAAAGTTTGTAAGTTAAAATGTCTTGGTTTTGTTTTTTTTCCCGTTAGTCGAATCAATGATATATTGTAGCTTGTCTTGATAAAAGTAGTAAATATCATGCTAGTCTTGGAAACCGAGGCCATGCTTGGGGGTGAGTGGGTTGGGTGTCATGCACTTGCCTTCATAAATTAACACTGGCTATCCTACAGAATGTTATGATTCATTAAGGCAAGTATTCATTACTACTGAGAGAAAGGATGCTATTTTCACTGATCTAGGAAGGGACAGAATTCCTAAAGTGAATCATAGGCTATTAATGCTGTAGTCCAGGATCTGCTCCAGTGTGACTTCAGCTGCACTATACAATTTAGGACTGGTCTACGCTAAAAAAGTTAGGTTGACCCATCTACGTCTTTCAAAGATGTGAAAAATTCACATTCCTGAATAGTGCACTTAAGCTGACCTAACACCCAGTGTAGACAGAGCTAGGTTGACGGGAGAACCCCTCCCATCGGCATAGGTAGTGTCTACACTGAAATGCTACTGCACAGCTGTGGTGTTTCAAGTGTAGACAAGCCCTTACTCTCCACACTTGCATTTATTTGTAATTTACCAAGGGAATTGTAGAAAGAACCAAACATATAACTGGATAGCCTCCTTAAACTTGTGACTGATATGCAGTGTGTGTTAAAGCTTCTTTTATTAATATCCAGCAATCCTAATAGACATGCTACCAACACTTCTGTTGGGATAATTCTTAGCCCCAACAATGGAAAATGTGGTAGGGCAAATATTATAGTTTTGACTTGGGCACATCTGCCGGTGACTTCCTCAGGCGGTTTCTATTGAAAGATGAGATGGCAGTATTGGAACCAGTCTGTTACACTTGTGTGTGTGTGTGTGTATACACACACACACACACACACACACACACACACACACACACACACACGTATTCAGCTGAACTACTATATATTTTTCTTTTGTTATGCAAGCGGGCTCAATGAGACCTAGTTTTGAGTCCATTAAAATACTTTATTATTTTGTATTCTCTGTAAGTTTGTATGCCACTGTTCCACTACTGTGTTTAATGATTTTGTGATTTGTAATAGAAAAGCTTGGTTCTGAATCTTGGAAAGCTTAAGATGTAACTTTAAAATTATATCTCAGAAATACATTAACCAAAAAGACAGACTAAAATCTCTTGTGGCAAAAGTAGTGCATCAGCTGTAACCTCACTAGGGTAAAACAATGTGTGTCATAAACCTTTTACCATTAGACTAGGCAAAGCACTAGAAAACTTACTTTAGGGAGCAATCTTACATTGGCAGGGGATAGATCAAAGGGTCTAATGTCTTTTGAGAATCACGTAAATTAAAGATGAGAGAGAATGTAAAATGAGCAAGCCTTTAAAAGCAATGATCTTTCTAAAGGTAAGAAGGCTCTTCCCCCACCCCCCTTTGTATTTTAGCCTCATTTCCTGCCACTAGAGGGCTTTACACATCAATTTTGCAAGAGGGTGATTCTAGGTATAGTACAGGAATACACTTGAAAACTAGGCTGTTCGCTTTTTAACTTTATTCCCCATACTTGGATAAACATTTGGTCGCTTTGAAGTATTTTTTGTGCAGTAGAACTAGCTGCTCTAATAATATAAGGTGTCAAAAATTGCTTCTCAATCATTTTTGTGAGACAGTTGACCACTTCATACATATAAATAGGTATATCTCCATATATTATCTCATAGAGCTGGAAGGAACCCTGAAAAGTCATCGAGTCCTGCCCCCTGCCTTCACTAGCAGGACCACATACTGATTTTGCCCCAGAGCCCTAAGTGGCCCCCTCAAGGATTGAACTCTCAACCCTGGGTTTAGCAGGCTAATGCTCAAACCACTGAGCTATCCCTCCATTTATGTGAGTAGCTGAAGTTACCCCTTGTTAGATTTAGATGTATTTCTGTTCTCCCTCAATGCTGCCCACTCAACATTTATTTTTGTGGTCAGGAGAACCATTGTAATTTAATTAGGTGCTATAAGGTTAAGCAAGAGCAGCAAAAAGAACAAAAGAGCAGGGTATGAGAAAAGAGAGTAGAAAGGTGGATTGGAACAGATGGATGACTGCTGACGTGTTTTTTAATACTGATTTTGAATAATCAAATTAACCTGTAAGACTTTGGTTTTTCCATTGTACCTCTGTGTTTTACCTAAACCTAAATATTTGTAGTTGAAGTGCAGTGTATCTCTGAGTACACGTTGTATATAGTTGTAATCTATCAACCATGATACAATTAAAAAGTTAGGCCACATAAAGCGAGGAAGCCATATTTAACCCTTAATATCTAAAATTATTACATTGGACCACTTATTGCAAGTATGTTTATAATTTATAAGATTTAGAACTAGCCTTTATTTATTTCAGTGTTGAGAGATTTATTCCACCACTCTTAGAGCACAGTACACATCACTAATGTAATCTATTTTTTATGTTTTATAAAAAGGTAAGTACCACACACATCAGTTAAGCCCTCCAACAAATTACTGTTAGCCTGCAAATTCTTCAGTCAAATTCCTGAAAGTGTTACTTTATTTCCTCCCAGTGAAGGAGACCTAGGCAACGGAACATCAAGTTCTGTTCTTTAGGCATTTAATTCTACATCTTATCTTTTATCACTTAAATCTCTCTCTCAATCTCTTAAATAATTATTTAAAATAATCTTTATTTTCATTAACAGAAATAGGGTATTCTCTCCCTTAACGTCATGTTTGAAGTTGTCAAGTTGAAGAGTTGTTGCATCTCTCTAGTAAAGCCTCAACCTCAATTTGTATTCCTAGGCTGGTGCACATTAGTTGTTAGTACACTCTGACAGGATTTAGAACCTCCTAGAACTATTTCAGTTCAGTCAAAATAGATGAGGTGATGACTGTTCTAGCTTATGATTTTATGTGCACTGAATAATCTTGTTTGGCTCTTCTTTCCAGTGCGACTCCAAGAATAATTTCTAAAGTGAAAAAGGACCTTGAAGCTGAGAACAAAAGGCCTCTTCCTTCAATAACGCTAAACAATTTGGAACCAGTCACTAATATCCAGATTTGGTTAGCAGATGGGGAAAGGATAGTACAAAAGTTTAATGTTTCTCATAGGTAAGATTATCTTATCACTATCCCATTAACTCTTTTTTTTTTTTTACACTAATATGTCTAGAAATTCTGTAAGTATTTATATGGCCCCTCATCATCTGAGTTCCTCTCAGATACACACAAATAAAAATGACCTTTTTTTGTCCTTTCAAGCCTGTAGGAGAAACCAATCAAATTCTGTGTGTACCCTCTGTGCAGCAGAAGGAAAAGCAAAATGTAACTGCCAATGAATGTAACAGACTGCCAAGTTAATTGATCAAGATCTGCGTAATACTGATTTATCAAGGCATAACTATTGGATTTTTTGTCATTTTACTGGGAGTTAAGTGTTTTTGAGGTGTCTATAATTCCTTGATGCAGGTCTGTTATAGGGGATCTTTTAGGGGCAGTACAGATTTTTATTGTTTTGTTTAAGGTTTTTCCTTTTTTGTACAGCTCATTTATTTTTAACATCATTTGGCTTCAAAAAAACAAGTGTCTTCCAGGAAGTTCCTCCAAAGAATTTGAATGAGAAACTGTCTAATAAAAGCAGTTGATTAATCCCAGCCATGAGCAAACACTAGTAGCAAGTGAGGACGGGGTGGACAGTGTGACAGACATGAGGGCTTGAAAAATCCATTTGCCTGGGTCAAGTAGAAAGCACTCCTTGGTAAATGCTATCAATGTCTAAGTGCCTAAGCTTTCACTCCTTAAAATTAAACAAATTTTTCTAGCCCTTATGGTTACAGAAAGAACCTTCTAGATATGAATTTATTCTAACCCAGTGTCTGCAGACTGATGAAGAGGATTCAGATCCGCTGCTGCTGCTCATAGCTTTCCTAAGCTTCAGCAGAGGTGAAAAGGATCAGAATCTCATCAACTTTCATTGCTGCTATTGAGAACCCTGTGGGCAGCAATGATCTGGGCAGATTCAGATTGCCTCAGCAGCACAATCAATCTGCTGGTGAGGAGGGCCCAAAAACTGAGGCTGGAGGGGAGAGGTAGCGTAGCAGAAATACACACCCCACAAAGCAGCCAGGAAACTGAGGGAGAAGAACAGTAGTGGAAACCCCATCCATCCTTGCTTCAGCTGGGAGATAATGTTTCTCATCCCTCTCAGCAGTCAAAGGAAGTTATGGGAGGTGATCCAGATTTTCAGACACACCCCTGAGCAGGGTCCAAGGTCAGAAGGGTGGTGGAATCCCAGCATCCTGCAGGGGGAAGAGAACTCATCTAGGTGTCTGTCCTGACAGTGTGGGTGGAACACTTCAAACCAGTCTGTGGCTAATAGGTCTACGGGGTGTCTAGTAAAACTTTCAAGCCCTGCAAGTGGCTGTGATAAGGCAGTAGTTCAGTGTACACGTTTTCGAGGGGAAAGTAGGATCAACTACTAAAGGAGATCGGTTTGAAGAACTACAACCTTCAGCGACCTTTTCCTGTAGTCTACTATGCTGATAGCACAACTGTAATATATAGAATGAATATCTTGTGCTATATGTCTCTGAAGTGAGTAAAGTGCCGATAAAGCTTAACTTCAACATCAGTTCAGGTTGTATTGCTCTCTAGTACACTGTATATTGGTTTATACCCAGTCAGGATGGCAGACTAAGGAAGACTTAGCAGTTACAGGCTGACTCTGAATTCAACAAGATACTAGAAGTCTGAGAGGATCCATTTGTTAGTATTCATTGTCTCTAAAGATCTCTAAACTCGTACAATCCAAATAAGTCCATTACTATAGTGGATCGTTATTAATGAAGGGTGCATTTGCATTTTGATTATTAAACCCATTATTGGAGGGTTCAATATTTTTCCTATTTCAAAATGAATAGATTAAAATTCCTAATACAAGTTTTCATCCTAGTGCAAATAGATTCATCTTAAAAGTTCTTCAGACCAGTCTTATCTGACAAATTGTAGAACAGCCCCTTTCACATAACCATATTGTCAGAAAACAGTTATTCTATCATAACTTGTATTTGTGCTAGTGCACCAGTGAGCTTCTGTGGTCTGTTGTACATATACATGCACCGTAGTTAAAAATAACTTATAGAAATGTTAAGGCAAATTCAAGAGACTTGACTTTATGGTACTGTGATATCCTTAAGCATTATCATCATAAACATGTTTTTTCATTGGAGGTCCAGAAAAAGGCTAAAAGCACTCTCTAGTATATGTACTGCTGTGCTTGGGCTAAAGTTTCAGATAAGGGAAAAACCAGTATGTGCTTCTGACCTTAAATAGTTCAAGTGTAAATTCCACAACTTCCATATCTAACATTAATATAGTGCTGGTGAAGGGTCCCAGGTGACATGCCTGAAGTCACAGAGCAGGTAGAATTTCAGGGTATTTTATGTGCAGAATTAAAGAGAAACCAGAATGAAGGCACTAAAGAATTTGTAGTGTTCAGCTAGCATGCCAGTTGCTGGGTCATAGTGAGTGCTATGGGAATGTGTTGTGTAGATTACCTATAGGGGTTTATTGCAACTCATGGCTGAAAAAGAGAGTATGTATAGTATATAAAAATTAGTTCCACTAGCTGTGCAAGAATCATACTTTGGAAACTGTCAGAGAGCCTGCATATGTGCTGCATTGTGTGCATGACTTGTGCTCAACCCCACACCTCTTGAAATAATTGACTCAAATGCTTAGAAGGATTGTAACTTGCTGGTTTTTTTCTTTACTTTTTCAGAATAAGCCATGTCAGAGACTTCATAACAAAATATCAAGGATCGCAGGGAAGTGTTCCTTTCTGCCTGACCACATCTCTTCCTTTCCTAGAGCTGCTGGATGAGACTCTCACTCTGGAGGAAGCTAATCTGCAAAATGCTGTTATAGTTCAGAGACTTCAGAAAACAACTGAGCCTTTCAGAAGTTTTTCATAGTCTTTGGTTTTAGAAGTACCTTGATTATGACAGTAGAACTGCTGCTGCAAGTAATGGCCAAAAAAACATAAAGACTTACCCGAACAAATTAGTATTCAACTCACCAAAAGTCTACATATAAGTTGAACTAAACTAGACAAAACCAAAAAAACCCTGAACAGCAATATCTGGATGCACTGTATCATCTCCACAAAGCTGCACTCTTCTTAAAGAGCAAAATGTGTGTTTTGTGCTGTAGTTTGAGGTATTTTCTAAGCATTTCAGTATTTGGAGATTGGCAGTAATGAAGCAGAGGTAACCTAGTAAGACAGGGACCATCATCTAAGTTCCTCCTAGCTAGAAAGCACTGATGGCCTTTTAAAGGCATGTTTGGGTTAAAATCATGATTCTAAAAGACTTGTATTACTAACAGCAATTTATTAAATTTGACTTAATTTTCCACTTAATTTTATTTTTTCACTTCAGTTTGGACAGTGAAACTAAACCACTTGGTTTCACTCATGTTTCTATAAGTCAATTTCAGGTTGTGAGTCTCTTACCCTAATGTTTAGATTACAGATGCTTCAATGGCAGATTTACATGTAAACACTTTTCACTATTTCCATAGAAACTCTTTAAAATAAAGAAATCATGAAAAGCTACTGCAATGAAGTTTAACAATCTGAATTTTGGGACTTCCCTTTCAAAGCCTGTATTACACTTGTACACATGAGAACATCTCAAGACAAGAATGAGTTGGCTCCATTGCATACTGTACGTGAGGTGTTACATCATAAACTTTTTTGCTTTTCCTAATGGTTGAAGTAGCTGCTTGCCTCACTGGCAGCTCTGTTCCCATCCCCCAAGACATGGAATGTCATGACAGGTGTGCTTTGAACTACATGTGCCACTAGCAGCGTAATCCATTCTGAACCATGTAAGAGACAAGCATGACACCCAGTAGTTCTAACAGTAGATGAAAGATGGCGATAGAGAAATATATAGTGAAAATACAAACCTTCATCTATGCCAAATTGCCAGCTATGGGCAGAGCTAATTTGCACATGTAAGTCTTCCAATAACATTTTAAAACCCTTATTTTGGCAATAAAGCTGTTTCCTTCTCTATTCGTTTGTTCTTTATATCGGTCCTCACTTTGTTTGGTTTATTTTGCAACTTATAAAATATGCCCATCGTCTGCTTTTAATTCATGTCCCCATGGCCAATTACAATTAGTGTGTCATACATTACCTTTTGAGAAACCAATATAAGTACTGTAGATTTTTGCATAGTTTTGCTAGATAGTTTGTATGAATCATTAAGTTCAGTAGTGTGTGGATTTGGAATGGAGCCATAAAGGTCTGTTAGATGTGATTATTTTTTTTTCCTGGACCCTTCAATGAAGAGTAACTGGTTTTGTGCTGCATTCAAAAGGGGAAATTGTTTGGTTTAATACTTTTATTTACTACAGTTAAGTGAGAGGGTTTGTTTTTTGGGAAATATAAGATTACGGCACTGCAGTGACCTTAGTTCTGCATAAATCAAAGAATCCTTGAACCCTGGATGACTTGCTTTTTTTGCTGCATCACCCATGCTGAGGTATGTATGAAGCTGTCTAGACAACATGAATGGTATGGTTTGAAATTTAGCTTCCCAATACTTCATTCAATGGAGAGACAAGTTCAAAAAATGTATCTTTAAAAATTATGGGGTTTTTTGTACAAATTTATTTTGCACCACTTAACTAAGTTAATTACTTGCTCTTCATTCAGTCTGGATAACACAAATATACACCCCAGTTTTGCTTTCTGTTAATTTCACTTCCTGACTCCTGTTAGCGCACACAGCACATGGAATGTTCAGTTGCAAGCATTCTCTTTTTGACCCTGATGCTAGTAAGGGTTCTAAAACCACGCTCCTTTCATTTTCTAACAAAATGGAATTTTGGGTGCAAAACATCCTAATAATTCCAGTCCTGGTAAGAACTGGGGAACTAAATCAGGTACACTCCTTTTAAAAAAAATAGTACAGTAGACACCCACTGTGGTATATCTGACTTATAATTTGCAGAGCTGCCTTTAAGACACAGGATTCTCAAATTCAATGCATTTGAATCTCTAATATAAAACTATGAGTATAGGAAAATGCATGCATTTGATCATAAGATGTCAATGTTCTATTACATAGAATGTGCATGACACCTCTAAATAGCAGTATCCTGCTCCTGCATGTGTATATGAAATATCTTTTATTGTACTACCTTCTGTTGGTGAAAGAGACAAGCTTTTGAGCTACACAGAGTTCTTCAGGTTTAGGAAAGGAGATATATATGCAATGTAGACATTTAGTAAGAAGAGTTAGTGCAACACAATTGAAGTACACAAAATCAGATTAAATGTAGGCAGTTGTTCTTTCCAAACCATGGTAATAGGGTAAGGAGCAGTGTATATTACTATATTGCAATATTTGTTCACTTTTATGCTACTACTCCCTACAAAGATTAGAGTATCCCTGTTTGGTTATGGGCTCTGTGATGGATTATAATCTGCATTTTCTTGAAACAATGATTGTGGCTGCAGTTGCAAAAAAGACTTTAAATAGTACAAATGTGATGGTTGTTTGTGAATCCAAAGCCTTAACATAACTTGGAAAGTCAAAATGGCCTAGAGCAAAATGACTTAAAGATACTGTAACCTCTCCCCCCCTGCAACAAAGGCACAATTTAAGCAAGAAACTGAAAATGAGTTCAGACATCTGCATTTGTGTATTATTCCCCTGCTTCTGTATTTCAACACCTGGAAACACTTTAAAACTAAATTAGAAATTGCATCCTGTGCTGGGTTAAGAAAATCCTTTTTTTCCTTTCTTTTTAATGGGGCACTTGACTTTTGCTTAGTTTAGCCTGTTTCTAGAACAACATTTGGATTAAGGTTAACAAGTGAGAAATGCTGGGGGAGTGGCTCAAATAAAGATTAACTAAATTTACCATCTGTGTTAAGCCTCCAGTGCAAGGCATTTAAAGGGCCTGATTCAAAGCCTGTTGGAAAAAACTTCTGTTGCCTTCAATGGATTTTGGACTAGGCTCTAAATATGAAACTGAAATTGTAGCCTAAACTTGACTGCGTGAATGAAAAATAAATCATACTGTCTGAACTCATCATGCTGGCCTGTCTAGGTAATTCTTTGAAAAGCCTAATTCTTTAGATTATGAAAATTTGCTGCTACAACCATTTTTGGCAACAGGGGCAGCTCTAGCAATTTTGCTGCCCCAAGCACGATGGCACGCTGCGGGGGGCGCTCTGCCGGTTGCCGGTCCCACGGCTCCGGTGGACCTCCCGCAGACGTGCCTGCGGAGGGTCCGCTGGTCCCGTGGCTCCGGTGGAGCATCCGCAGGCATGCCTGCGGGAGGTCCACTAGAGCTGCCTGCCGGCGACCGGCAGAGCGCCCCCCACCGCATGCCACCCCAAGCACACGCTTGGCATGCTGGGGCCTGGAGCCGGCCCTGTTTGGCAATATAGGTTGCAGAAGGGTTGAATATCAAAAATTATTGCTTAGTTTGCTATGACTGTTCTGAAGCCAGGGAGCCACTGTTTAGACTGAATTCAGTTAAATAATTACAGTAGTTGAGCTGTTAAAAATCAGTTTGGCCAGCAGGTGCTGCACATGTGGATTGGTTAATGAATATTCCCCCCAGAAAAAAGTCCCTATTTATTAATTCTAAAAAAGAAGGGGTGAAAAAGTCTTACTCTGCATCTGCAACCTGAAGTTCTTTCAAACTAACTAATCCACTCTAAGGCTCCGGTTGGAGGAACCACTGCAAAGCTTTGCTAATCAGTACATTTAGTTTCATGCCTAAAGCAGAAATATTATTCCTTTGCCCCTAGGGAAGCAAAATTTGGTTATAGAGAATTTGTTGTACAGAAACAAAATAAGTAACTCGAAAAGCACCCTCCCCCTGGGCGTAATAGCGTTGACATGGCCCTAAAACACCCATGCCAAGTTTCAGCCTTCGGTGACTATTTTTGATTGTCCAATTGCTCGAAAACAGGTGTGCCGACAGACATCTGCTGTGTTAGAGCCACCTTAAACGCCACCTTGTAATTAACAATGGTGCCGTTGGATGGGTTGGTTATTTATAAAGGCACACATTGCGGGCGTTTTTTCTTATACCTACTTTGTGAGTGAATATGGGTCGGATCTGGCTCTTAAATTATTTTGGTAATATGATCCCGAGAGTTTTAAAACAAGAATATAACTGTGCAGGCGGCCTCCTGAAGCCCAAGTATCATAAATATTTAGAATAAGCTCTAGTTAATATTTGAAACTAAATTAATTTAAACTACGTTGGGGGGGGGGGGATGGAACTGTGCCGCCTTATTCTCCAATCCTTAGTTCAAGAGAAATTTACCACGGGGTTCGGCCGGGTCTGTGGCTCAGCTACAGAGACGAGGCAAGGGCACCTCCTCTCGGAAAAGGGTCTTTCACGTGGGACGATTCTAAAACTTCCGCTTAAACAAATACGGACGAGATGAAATGCAGGGTTGTGCAACCCTAACTTTGGCGTTTGTGGACAGCGCAGGAATTGGGAAGGGCGTTAGCATTTCGGATCTGCGGCCCGGCCCAGGGGACTGTATAGGAAATGCTGACGTTGTACAGCCCGGCGCGCTGTGCAATTTATCCCGCGTTGTGACGTCTCTTGCAAGGATCTTGCCTCGCTCCGGTAAAATAAAGTCGGGCTTCTTATTTTGCAAGTTGTTTGGAGAGAATTTATTTCTTTTTCTTTCCCAATGGCGAAGAACAACTCCGCGCCTTCTCCCCGTGGCTCAGGGTTTGCAGCTCTGCTGGGGAAAGTGTCCAAACAAAGTGTGCTGCTCACCGCCCTGATCCGTGCTAAGCGATGCAGCCCGACTCTGTGCATGTCAGGCAGGTGGAGCCGCCCTCCCAGCTCTGCCTCAGCGGCTAACGGGAGGGGGGTGGCTGGATCCCTTTGCAGCGGGGCTGCCGCAGCTCCTCCTTCCCGCGCCCGGAGCATGCTAGCAGGGGGGCTCGGAGTGCAGCGACCCTGCAGGGAGTCTCGCTCCCCAGCCAGTGGCGGAGCAAGAGCAGCAACCCCCGAGGCTCCCCAGGGAGCTGCGGCCCTTCGCTGCTTCTCCCGCGCCTCCGATGGCTGCGGAGGGGCCCCGAGCAGCTACGAGCTCGGCCCGGCCCCGCCCCCCGGGCTGGCAGGTGCTGAAAAGCCCCGCGGCGGACTGCGTGGGGGGCGGCGGTGCTGGGGCATGGCTGGTGCTGGAGGGGACACCCCGCAGCAGGGGGACGGGCCCGGGAAAGCAGCGCCCAAGGCCGCCCTTCTCCCGGAGGAGCCGCCGCGGGAACAAGCGCTCCGGCGCTCAGCAGAAGAGGTGAGCGGCTGCGACTGCCCGTCGGGTCCCCAGCGTCGCCCCTCGGGGCTGCGGGGCGTGCAGGGCTCGGACCTCCTTTGCTCTAGGCCCTTCCCCCCGCCGGCATCTGGACGAGTCCGCCAGGGACCTCCCTGAGAATCTGAATTCCAGTGTCCTAGAAACATCCATGCGCTCCGGCCAGCGGGCGGCTGGTCCCGCGACAGGCACTGGCTGGCTGAGCTGCTTGAGTGGGTTCCAGGGATCCTCCTCTTGGCTGGACTCCCACCCTGTGCAATGTGAACGAAACTCATCAGCTCCTCAATGAACGGTGACTTCACCCCCCCTCCATGTAATTGTATTACTTTCCCTAAATTCCTGCCCCTCCAAGAATAAACGTCTTGTGTAGCTGCTTCTGAGGTAGCACCTCCTCGGGGGAATCAGAAACATTAGATGCCTCTTTGAGAACTTTGTCACCAAACAGAAGGCAGAATTGGAGTGGTTTCTATGGCAGAGAGATTTTATCCACTGGGATTTGAGAGAACACGGTATAGATAGATAGATTAGATATGTATTCTTCTTAGCATAGATCATATTTCCCCAAGTGCTAGATATTTTCACTGTTTGCAGTGTTGTAGTAGTGTTGGTCCCAGGATATGAGAGAGACAAGGTGAATGAGGTAATATCTTTTAGTGGACCAACTTCTGTTGGTGAAAAGGCAAGCTTTTAAGCTACACAGAGCTCTTCTTCAGATATTTTCAAAGTGTTTCCATAGCAATTCTTCACCCTTATCCCTTAATGTTGTGCTAGACTCAGGATATCTTTTTTTCAGGAGCAAAATGTCCAGTGTGTCTCATTCCTTGGTATTAATTAGGGGGGGAAATGGAGTAATTTTTCATCCATCTTCTTTGTGATCATGTTCCCCCTGCAACAGAGCAAGAGTCACAGACTGAAGGGTGGCATTTTGGGGGGAACCCTTTACTACGTTGTTTGTAGCATATGATTGGAGAAGTGTGTGTTGAGAGATCTAACAGTACTCCAGGAAGTATTTGTATCTTCCTAGAATGCAGTTTTCCAGCTATAAAAGAAGATGAATATTTCCGTTTAAATTGCAGCTTGTGTGCATTTGTCTATATAGATATGAGCATGTGCGTTCAGTTTAAAAATGGGACTATTGTTCCATACCGGTGTGAGAAATTAAGCACACAAATTGGGAAATGCAGTTAAAGCTGAAATATCAACCTTGCTACACAAAAGATAGCAGTGTTAAAATGTCATCTTAAATATTTACCTAGTAATACATTATAAACTGGAATCTGATAGGTAACACCATATACAGCTTTGTAATATGCCATATCCAGACTGAAAAAAACCAACTTTTTAAAAGGGAAAAAATCAAAATGGAAGAAGCCATCCCTTTAATTTCTGCAAATTCATCGGCAGAGTTAAACTCATGTTGAGAGACAGGGTTGGGGTGAAGCATAATACTGGGAAAGTTTCTCATCATGTGTTGAATCAGATAAACCTCAACTTAAACTATCTGAAAGCCTCAGCTGCTGCTATCCCTTCCCATTCCTCTTAAACCACTATTGGTTTTGTTCTGGACCTGCTTGATAAAGAAGAGCTTGTGACAAAATGTGTGTACACCCAGCCACAGTCCATCCAGCTACTGAAATATCTTCTTCCAGTTGCACAGGATTGCTTTTGCTAGTTGTCTTCTGTACCCACAAACACTTATTACTAATATTCTATTCAGTTTCAGTTCACATTTGTGAAGGAAGTAAAATTCCCAAGAAAATGAGATGTAGTTATTCAGATTAAAGACACTATTATATATTAGAGAGACTTTCAAACTTACTTAAATTAAAAAAAATCCACCATTCTACTTCAGAAGTGGAATTGCTCATTTTCTGTGTTAAAACTTCTTGCTTTACCTTAGATTCATAGATCTCATGGCCAGAAAGGACCATTGCGATAATTTAGTCTGACCTGCTGTATAAACGCAGGCCATAGAAACTTCCCTAAAGTACTTCCTAGAGTGTAGGATTTTTTTTCTAAAATATATCTTCATATAACAATTGTCAGTTATGGAGAAATGACCCAAATTGTTCCAATAGTTAATTATTCTCACTATTAAAAATTTACTCCTTATTTCCCATTTGAATTTGCCTGCCTTTCCTGAGATATGTGTGATTGTTTCATTATTGTATTTTGTACAGTTTTTAACTGTACCGTAGTAAGTGCAAGGTTTCAAAGTGGATCTGAAGATAATAAGGAAAGAAGCTCAATCTTTCTTGCCCTCCTCCTCTTCCCCTCACTCCCATTTTTAAAAATAAATATTCAGGCTGGAGCTTTCTCTCCCTTCACCCTGCTTCTGAAACAATCTGTAGAAGCAACTTGAGACTTAAATAACTTTGTTCAAATACAACTTAAAGAATCTCTCAAAGCTAGCCAGACTTCGTTTCAATCCAAAAAAGCATGAGTGAAAAATGAACTCACTGAATGGCTAATTCTCCTGTTTAAAAAAAAATGGGTTTAAGAGCTATTATGGTTACCTTTATTACAGCTGTGCCTAAAGGTTCCATATTGAATTAGAGCCCTATCATGCTAAGCAGTGCACAAACACACAGAAAGTGTCCCTCTTCCGAAGAGCCCAGAGTATAATTTTTGAGATAAGCAATGAGAGGGTGGCATTCACAAACAGAAGGTAAGAAAGGGAAGGAAGGATGAAAGTAATGTTGATTTAAAATCATGTGCTTTGTAAAAGAATCTCATATAGACCTGGAATGCAGGCTTTGCACCCCCTTATCATGTTGATTTGTGCCTTGGGTGTGAGCAGGCTCAGTGATGGTGAGGGGAAATCGGATTCTCTTGCAATAAATGATTTGTGTTCAGCAATGCCAGAGTAATTAGAAACCTCTTTGGGTGCAATTCATCAGAGCCTACCACTAATGTCACAGCCCAGTCTGGCAAAACAAATACAAGGAGAAATTGAGACTGAATGCCTCTGAGGTGGAGCGCAGTTTAAAATGCTGACAAAAGAAAACAGAGACAAGCATAGCACTTAATTCCTGGAGACCAGTGGGTCACTGTGTTAGGCACCATACAACAAATAACTGAAACTTGGTCCCAGCTTGTTACATCTTGCAATCTAAGTTTAAGATGAGTCAATAGGTGGATATAATAGATAGGGGTGGGGCATAAGATAACAGTGAGACAGTTATCAATAGTGTAATAAGCAGTGGTCACAGCACCCCAGCTACCTATTCACTGTCAAGTATTTCACAAGTGGCTCATCCTAGGTGAGTTTAAAGGAGGATAATGCAGTGGCCTGGTGCATTTTTGCAGGGAGCTCCTTCTCTGCATACAGCTAGTATGGAAGAAAGGGTGAAAGTGCATGTTGAAAAAATTTCAAATGGGCAATCAAGGGTGGAATCTTGCAGTTTATCCTTATATTTAAAAGGCAATATTAAAAATAATCCAGCTTTCTGTCCTGTAAAGACCTACCACTCTAAGCCTTTCTACAAGAAAATGTCTAATACACTTCATCCTTTATAAAAACAATGTGTTTGTATCACAATAACATCTAGAGGCACCAACCAAGATCTGGAACCCATTGTGCGAGGCATTTGTACAAACCTATAGTAAGACACAGTCCCTGCCTCTGTGAAATAGATAAGACACATAGGGTGAGAGAAAGGAAGTGTTATTGTTCCCATTTTACAGATGAGAGTACTGAGGCTCAAAGATTAAGTACTTTGCCCAAGGCCACTGAAGAAGCCTGACAGAGCCCTACCCAAAAGACCATCCTTTGTCCCATTGTAAATCCCTTGGGCTGTTCAATGTGGGCTTACAGTTTCAAACCTTTGCAATGTTTAAGCATGTAGTAATGCACAACTGTATGTTCTAGTGTCAGAGGCCAATTAAATCTCTAGTGAAAATTAAGCATAAAGAGGGGGACTTGCACCCCGAGTATGAGACTTTCAAAAGTGTTCATCTCAGCATGCTGCTCCGAACTCTTTTTTCCCCCTAACGTACAACACTCTTAAAACAAGAAGTCTCTTGTGGAGGAAGTAGTATCCTCACTGTACAGATGGGGAAAGTAAGGCACAGAGTGCATTAGAGCAATGATTAGAATTTAGGAATTTCCAGCCATTTACTTTCACCACTAGATTCACTGCCTCAAACACCATTGCCCCTTTCTAAGGCTACGAGAGGCAACATAGTCTAGTTGAATGAGCACAGGAGTCAAAAAACCTGGTTCTAATCTCTACTGAATCTTTGGCAAGTCATTTAACTTCTCTGCCTCTGTTTCCTCATCTGTCATGTGGCTTATTACTTGCAAGGATAGATGATAATTGTTTGAGCAGAGCTTCAAACGTGCAAAACTCCCTATAAGTGAGTGATATTGTACTGAATATAATCAGATTCCAGCTGCTCATTTTATTCAAGCAATGGCATACATAGCTATAAACAAAATTAGTCACAGGTGAAAGCCTTCATTAACTGCTGCTGAGACAAAAATGTTAACTTTGCTTGAAGGTGATCTGTAAGTATGCTACCCAAGCAGCCTAGCAGTATCTAGAAGGTGAGTAGAATTTCAATGAGACTTCTTAATCAAAAATGTAAAAGTATTGAGATCCTTAACTTTCTAGCCGTGAAGCTGACTGGAGAAATGAGAGCTGCTCAAGTCTGTAAGTTTAATTTTTTTTTATTTATTGCTGATTATTTCACAATTTAATATAACTATTCTGATTTCTAGTTCTTAAATATTAACTATGATGGACTGGAACTGCTATATAATAATTTTGAATACAGTATGTCACCTAGGCAGTGAGGTGAAGTTACTGTACGGGAAAGTCTAATAACTCAATATAAGTGAATTAATGCATTGGTCTAGCTGAATAGGGGACTGTTGGAAAAACATGTAGGAAAGCAACACAATGGATCCTGACAAACAGCCTCCCAAGAAATACTTAGTGGGAAATTACAGGCTCCAGCCCAGATTAACACAACTGTTTTGCTCGTGTTGCGAGCCGACTGTTCAGAGGGCTATAAACAATAAAAAATGACTTTATCTCTGGGCAGAGGGGTGATGAAAAAGATTGAGCAGCTTTTAAAGGACAGTCTTTCTGAAGCAGAGGGAAAGGAACTGTCTTTTAAGGGAACAGATTATGCCACCCGGACGCTAATGCTCTCTGTGTTGGGAGAGGAGAGGAGGTAGGAACCTTATACCTAACAGGATCCCCTGCTGAGGTAATCCTGGTTAGCACCTAGGGACTGCTGCTCAGGGCATGGTCGGAGAGTGGAAGAATCGTGTAATTCCACTCCGAGAGAGATGATAGGTTGAGGCCCAAGATGTGATTTGTACTCAGAGACCCAGAGAAGTCAGAGATGTAGTTAGACAAGTAGCTGTGATTTGTACATGGAGATCTTGCTCTTCATCTGTATAGACATCACTCAGAAACAAAGGACTTTCATAAAACTAATACACTTGTTTACACCTATTTATATAGAATAGTTCAAAGGAGCAGGGCCAGATCTTGAAAGATTCTGTTGTCTATTAGTTCTTTATCAGTAAGTACACTATCACCTAATAATAAAAAAACCCGATACATTAAAAATGCTTTTGGAAATAGGTAATACATATCAGAATAATAAAGCATTTTATTGGAGCCTTATCATTTTATTATCTTAATCTGACTGCAGTGGAAGCATGAGGTTATGTGCATTCAATCCAGATATTTGGCCACAACCAAGGCAGACCTAGGATTAGCATTGCTATTGGAAGGAACTTGAAAAGGATCAACAGTTTTTTTAAAGAGGGATTGAATTTAACAGTTAGAATTCTCAGAAATAGTTTTAGTCAGGATCTTAGTGTGTGGCCCCCATGGTGACTGGCACTCTGTACTGAGATTAGCGTGTGGATATTTCCCACCTATGTTTTCAGCTAACACAAATACAGTAAATTAGAGCCTTTAGAATCATTTGCCAATAATGTGGCATTTTCCCCTATGAAAACACGTTATCTTTCATCTGTTAGACTCCTCACACTTTGTCTCTGAATTATTATTTTTCATAATAGGGTACAACAACTTATTGTGTTCCTTGATTTTTCTGCCAGTTACTTTCAGTCTAATAGGTATATTTTTTGCTTAGCATGTTTCATCCATACATCTCAAGGTGCTTGATGGACAAGTATCTCCAGGTAAAATTTTCAGAAGTGCATAAGTGATTTAGGAGCATAACTCCTACTGAAAAGCAATGGGACTTAGTCTCTGAAGTCACTTAGATTCTTTTCAGAACTCTACCCATTCTGCCTCTTTTTTTTAACTGATGGAGTAACTAAGGCATAGAGAAGTTAAGTGACTTGCCCAAGGTCACACTGGAATTCTGTGGCAGGGTGAGGAATTGGCCCCAAACAGTGCTCACGGTATGGAGAAAACAGTTGGAGGGACCCTGAATGTCAAACAGCCTACTTTTTAATTTAAATGGTTGTGAGAAGCAAGGGGGTCACAAGACAGAAGTCAGGTAGCCCCTGGAAGAAGTAAGGGGGCTCAGAGTCCTGCAACCATCCTGTAATTCAAAAACTGGACCCAGACTTTCTGAGTCTGTGTACAGAGCCTTAACTGAAAGACCATCCCTCTTCTCTGAATATTGTCTAAGTAGAATAATATGAGACTATTTATTTATTTTTGTGGTCTGAAAGAATAGATACATATATAAGCAAAAAAAATTGATATCCAATAATTACTCAACATTTTGCCATCTGAATAATTCATTCTTGGGCAGAGATAACACCGATCCTCGGCAAGTCAGCCAAGACCCAGGAGCTGCCCTATAGATGGTCTCAGTACTCTAGAAAGTCTGCCTGATTGCTTCTTATCATGTGTTCATGGACTCACTGCACTTGAATGGTCCATGCCCACTTGCGGCCTGTAAGAAGTGCGCTTTTCAGAATTAGCTCGCGGGAAGTCAGTGTACCTGGACTCCAGTTCTGGTAACTTGGAACAGGCACGAAAGCTGAATCACAGTGTTCAAGTAAGGAATAGCAACCAGTAGCCTGATTCTCAATGGTGCTGAGCATTGAAGTCAGTGGGGTCTCTGGATGTTCAGCATCTATGAAAATGCTGAACTTCAGACCACTTAAATAAGTGCCTGAATATGAGTTTAACCATAAACCTGTGAAACGTTTACCCTTAATGTTTTGCATTTTCTCTTAACTTGTCTGCTCTTGTTCTTTTTCAGCTCAGACAGGAAGACAGACTCTCAGTTTGCAGCAAATTATGCTATGCAATAGGAGGTGCTCCAAACCAAGTTGCAACAAGTGCCACTGCTTTTTTTCTACAGATCTACCTGTTAGATATAGCACACGTAAGTAATGTGCAAAGTGCTTTCTGGCTCCAACTTTGTTCAATTATGATGTCATCACCTACTTAATTTGCCTGTATCTAATATTAAGATAATTCAACTAATATACCTTTTAAACTATATTCTGTTGTTGGTTTTAATTGTTCAGCCCCTGTTGAAACTCTTTTGAGCTTAGTGACAAAACTTATTTAGTAATTATGCTTGATAAATGTAATAGTATGGAGATTGGATGGTAATGGTGCTTGATTAGCTGTTCCCTATTAGTTTAATTGTTTGTCAGTCCCACTAAATAAACATGAAGGAGCCATTTGATCCACAGTTTCTCCAGCAAAGGTCTGAGCTCCACTTTTTCCCCCTCTCCTCAACTTTTTAGGGATCAAATCCCTCATTTTTCAGGGATTATGTGGAATTCCTCCCCACAGAGAGGATTGATCCATTCTCTTCCAAATCCTGGCTGTGCTGTTCCTGTGGGATTATGAAGCCCACTATACGAAATCTTTTATGTTCAATCTGAGCCATTTCCCAAGAAATTAACATTCAGAGTTAACCCTCTGCAGCCTTCAATTTTACCATTAGAATTCCATCCATCTAATTTACCCTCATAACCTATCTAGGTATGTATATAACCCCACCCCACCTAGAAACCTTGGACCAAATTCAGAATTGCTGTAAGGAGCTATGAATTGCACGCTCTTATAAGCAGGTGTAAATTTGGCCCTATTGTATTTTAATATTTGTATAATTGCATTTAGGGCCCTGGTCATGGTAAGCACTGTGCAAACATGTATACAGAGGTAGATCCCATGCTAGAAAGTTTATAATCTCTCCAATTTTCCCTTCCCGCTCTATGAGGTAGTCCAGAATCCATGTCCTTGCTATCCCTTTGTGTTATCTGAGCAATGCCAGTGCATGAACCTTCTCATCTGAAGCTGTCTGTGTGCCCCCCATCACCATAGTATCTGAGCACCTGTATCTGTATCTCTTTGGCTCATTGACTATTTCATTTCTAATTTCAGTGGAAGTTTATACCTTTTATCGCTCATCCATGCCTCTTAAATCCCTCCTCCTGCTGTTATCTAGTGGAGCTGGATGGAAAATAGTAAATATTTTTGGTGGAAAAAATTCAAAAGAAATGAATTTTTTTTTAAGTTGGGGGGAACATTTTTCAGTTTTTCCAAAGGGGGAAAACCCAAGTATTTGCATAAATTTGTTTAAGAATAAAGACCATTTTTTGTTGTTGGAAAAAAGTTTGGATGGAAAATTTTTAACCAGCTCTTATATAATATTAAACTTTTCAATCACTATGATTTAAGTCTAACATAGCTTGGGATAAATTTTGTATCAGATATGCACTCCATATGTGTGCAGTGTCTGCTTTTAACAAATCATGCTGTATATCCTTGACGTTTCAAACCTTATCCTCACTTTGTCTGTGTTTGCTCTTCTCTTCCTATTGAAACACTGAAGAGCAGAAGATTTCATAGGCAGTCTCGTTATGCAGTTCCAGTCTCAAAAAAGGTTTTGTTTTTTAAAACGATGTGGCTTGAGCAAAACCGATGATATGCATGTTGAAATGACTCTCTAGTCACTTAGCTTGGTGGCAAGGCAATGCCCGGGTAACTACAGCAGATCCCACCTTACGTGCCCCCTGCTCTCTTCCACCCCCCATGACTCTGTTGTTTATATGTGAATTCTTGCACTCAGTACAGATATATGTAGGGATGACTACATCCCACATAATTAATCATAATCTGAAAAATACACACTTGCTTGGTAAATTTTTTTTTTCCATTTGATTTTTTTTTTAATGTGGGAAAACTTTAAAATGTGCTTCATTTGACCAATGTGCTCTCTTCTGTTGCTCTTTGGCATATACTGGATTTAAAGGTAACAGTTTACATTATTCACTTGTGACCCTAACTGCAACTGTTATTAAGAAACAAACAAACTAGATGAGTTCCAAGTCATCCAAATTAATCTTACTCAGGTTTAGTTGGAAAAAAGTTGCATACAGAAATGTTGTACAGAAAATACAGAATAAGCATTCAGAAGAAACAGTATTATTTTGGAATATTAACTCTAGTAGTCACATTTCAGTTCTTTGTAGAAATAAGCCCATCATGTCAAAACTACTTTCACAATTAGCACCAGTTGGCACTCTTATAGGTAATCTCAGTAGAGATACTAAGGACTGAATGGGCATGGGAAATGAACTATACTCTTGTCTGCTCCAGCTCAGGAGCAGAAATTCAGAAATGGGGTCTTGTGGGAGAAGCTTACCTTGCCTCTACTTCTGCTGTACCTGGTTTTATGATTAAACCACAGACTTCGGTTTCCAGTGTTGTCTGGCTGACACCTCTTCCCAGCATTAAATTCACCTATGATCTTTCTCTCCTGGCCTTTCCCCCGTGTCACGCATTCTCTCTTGCGTAGTGCCTGTATCTCAGTGTCTAGTTTGTTGTGTGCCAAGACGCATTGATGGTGGAGGGCTATTTATTCATAATTTTTAATAGTAGTTGATGTGTGTTGTAAGTGAGCTATCACTACACTTTACATAAAACACTGAGATTCTTTCTGGAAAGTTGCTCTATGTTGTTTCATTGAATGATGGATCTTGTTTAGAGCACTGTGTCTATACTTTCAGATTACTCCGTTTCATGCCTCTTTGGTGCTGTTCATTGGCAAAGCCTGGGGTGCAGTTACTGATCCTGTTGCTGGCTTTTTTATTAGCAAAAGTAAATGGACAAAAATTGGCCGGCTTATGCCTTGGTAAGCAGAAAATATTTTGTTCTGTTTCTTGTTTGTTTGTTCTCTTTCCTTTAATCTTAGAATGGCTTCATTGAATTAAACCTTTTTTTTTGTGCTCTTGCCTTTCGCAAATGAGTATGGATAGAATGAATATGTAAAAACCCCCACTCCTGTCTGTCTCCTGTTTTCAGCTGCACATCCATAAAATTACAACAAGGGGCTTTCTTGGAAGCTCCCTGAAGAAACCACTCAATTGTTTAGAGATGGGCCGAAATCCAAAATCCTGTTGAATTTGGGTGGGAGAGGATCTGAACCTCCAGATCTGACCAAACCCCTTTGTGGTTTTGATTCTGAGTTGGATTCTGCATCAAAAGGGGCTTATTTTCTACTTCTGGTTCAGATGCATCCAAACTGTTGGAAGACTAGCCATTCGTTAGATACTTGTTTGAGCCCTCACTCCGGCGCTGCACCCATCTCAGTGGGTTCCCACTCCTTGCATGCAGGCGTGGCTGGAGATCACCAGCTCTAACATGGTAGGCCTATGGACCGAACAGGGTATGTCTCAGGCCACCTTGCTGAGCTGCTTGCACTGCCCTAGTGGTCAGTTCTGTTCTCATCACGGGCAGTGCAGGATCTTCCCCTGTCAGCATTCATCCCAGCTCAACACAAGCCAGTCCTACCGGCTGTTTCCCCACACCTCTCGGTACTCTTTCTTTACGCCTTCACTATCAGCCCCCCTAATTAAAACATTTAATTGGAGGGTGAAAAAGGTCATGATTTTTAACAAGGAACCAACTGCTGGAAGAGTTTGGATCTGCCAGCATTGTTGTAGTTCACAGAACTTCATTCCCCCTTTTCATACTCCCTCCTCAAGCAGCTAAGTGTGGTGTAGCTGCAGCTCCAGCATGTTCAGGGGCTCCGGTCCTGCTTCTATTACTCTCCTCTGAAGCACACGAAAGCCCTTAGACAGCTCTTGCTTTATTTTGACCTTTACTAAATCTATATGTAACAATGAAAAGCAAGTATCACGTACACTTTTCATGTGGTATAAGGAGGGGGGAGGTATCAGGGGCGGCTCCAGGCCCCAGCACGCCAAGCGTGTGCTTGGGGTGGCAAGCCGCGGGGGGCGCTCTGCCGGTCGCCGGGAGGGTGGCAGGTGGCTCCGGTGGACCTCCCGCAGGCGTGCCTGCGGAGGGGCCGTTGGTCCCGCGGCTTTGGTGGAGCCTGTGGGAGGTCCACCGGAGCCGCGGGACTGGCGAGCGGCAGAGCACCCCCCCGCAGCATGATGCCGTGCTTGGGGAGGCGAAATGCCTAGAGCTGCCCCTGGGAGGTATACCCTAGTATTGAACAGAAATATAAATACCGGTATTACCAGTGGGGGAAGGAGGGTGAAAGGTGGGAGCGTAAACTAGAAAAGAATGATGCATGTTAGAGGACCCAAACTCTCCCATGGTGTGTTGTGGATTTTTTTTCCCTTTAAAAACAAAAAGAAACAGGGTGGCTTATGGACTCTGGAGTCTTTTGCCTTTGTCGCTGATTTCAGTCTCCTCGATTCAAAGAAGCTACTGTCAGAGTATTTGAGTTAGTGACTAGACCTGTGCAAATAACTGATTCTCTTCCCCCCCCATTTGTTGGCCAATGGGAAAATTAAAAACAAATAAACAAAAAAGAAATCCAAGTAGACCCAAAAGAAAAAAATTAAATTTTTAGTGAACTGAAAAAGTTTCAGGTTGAATAAAACATTTAGTTTAGCAGGAATGGTGTCCCTAACCTCTGTTTGCCAGAAGCTGGGAATGAGCAACAGGAGATGGATCACTTGATGATCACCTGTTCTGTTCATTCCCTCTGGGGCACCTGGCACTGGCCACTGTCAGAAGACAGGATACTGGGCTAGATGGACCTTTGGTCTGACTCAGTAGGGCCGTTGTTATGTTCTTGTGTTTGAAGGAATTATTTTTTACCTTTTTAAAATAAAGTTGAAGTAAAATTTTAAATGAAAAATTGTTTTGAATTGAAAAATCAAAATACTTTGTTCATTCACGAGCACTAAACTCACTGTATGAAAAAAATGAAGCTAGAAGAAGATCATGATGAGATAGGGTGCATTTTATAATAACCCAGTGGTATTAGCTGTTTTCAGACTCATTTCTCAGTTCTGTTTTATCCTGTAAATACTGTCTGTTTAGGACAAAGAATAGTGTTAGAATGACTCTCAGCCTAGCATCACATAGACTTATCAGCCCCTTGCATTAAACTCCGTACTGTACAACTTGCACTTAACTTCACTTATCTAATCAGGCCTTTAAAATACGCTTATCAAACAGCCGTTGTTTTTCTGGAGGAATTTTTTTTAAATGTTGTATTATCACGGAAAACTCTTTAACCCTATAGTATACAGCACTGCCCGTTTACACCAATTGAAGACCTGGTATTGTATTTCTAATTAGCTTAAAACACCTTTTCTTGGGGTTTGACTTGATTAATATTTGTAGAGTGAAATTATTACAGCCATTTAAATTTTTAAAGTGAACTAGGTAATTATGCAGACTTCACTCCTTGCCCCATCTGACAGGTGTATTTAATAAAGGAGGAGTAGATTTTTTAATTTAAAAAAGGTTAAGGTTTTACTTAATCCAGTAACAAGCCATCAAAATGTTGGTAGTCTCCTTTGTACGTAGTGTGATGTTTCAAAGGAATGAGCAGGTGCTGGGATAAAGGATACTAACACAAAATGTTACACATTAGTTTCCTTGCAGGAGGAACCACAGATAGTCTTAAAAAGAACAGGAGTACTTGTGGCACCTTAGAAACTAGCAAATTTATTTGAGCATAAGCTTTCGTGGGCGACAGCCCACTTCATTGGATGCCTAGAATGGAACATATAAGAAGAGTGTGTGTGTGTGTGTGTGTGTGTATATATATATATATATATATATATATATATACAGTACGAGTTTTTTCATGAAGTTGATGGATTTCCACTGCATACAGCTACATGCAGTGCCTTGCATAGTGACAGGTTTCAGAGTAGCAGCTGTGTTAGTCTGTATCCGTAAAAAGAACAGGAGTAGTTGTGGCACCTTAGGTCTAAATTTATTTGAGCATAAGCTTTCATGGACTACAGCCCACTTCATCGGATGCATGGAATGGAACATATAAAAAGAGTATATATATATAAAGAATCCTTATTGAGGTTGCAGGAAAAAAAAATCCTGATGTGTAGGAAGAATAGTAAATATGGCAGGCGACCAGCTTGGCTTAACAGTGAAATCCTTGTTGATCTTAAACGCAAAAAAGAAGCTTACAAGAAATGGAAGATTGGACAAATGACCAGGGAGGAGTATAAAAATTTTGCTCAGGCATGCAGGAGTGAAATCAGGAAGGCCAAATCACACTTGGAGTTGCAGCTAGTAAGAGATGTTAAGAGTAACAAGAAGGGTTTCTTCAGCTATGTTAACAACAAGAAGAAAGTCAAGGAAAGTGTGGGCCCCTTACTGAATGAGGGAGGCAACCTAGTGACAGAAGATGGGGAAAAAGCTAATGTACTCAGTGAATTTTTTGCCTCTGTCTTCACAAACAAGGTCAGCTCCCAGACTGCTGCACTGGGCAGCACAGTATGGGGAGAAGGTGACCAGCCCTCTGTGGAGAAAGAAGTGGTCTGGGACTATTTAGAAAAACTGGATGAGTACAAGTCCATGGGGCCGGATGCTCTGCATCCGAGGGTGCTAAAGGAGTTGGCAGATGTGATTGCAGAGCCATTGGCCATTATCTTTGAAAACTCATGGCGAACGGGGGAGGTCCCGGATGACTGGAAAAAGGCTACTGTAGTGCCCATCTTTAAAAAAGGGAAGAAGAAGGATCCGGGGAACTACAGGCCAGTCAGCCTCACCTCAGTCCCAGGAAAAATCATGGAGCAGGTCCTCAAGGAATCAATTCTGAAGCACTTAGAGGAGAGGAAAGTGATCGGGAACAGTCAGCATGGATTCACCAAGGGCAAGTCATACCTGACTAACCTAATTGCCTTCTATGAGGAGATAACTGGGTCTGTGGATGAGGGGAAAGCAGTGGATGTGTTATTCCTTGACTTTAGCAAAGCTTTTGATACGGTCTCCCACAGTATTCTTGCCATCAAGTTAAAGAAGTATGGGCTGGATGATTGGACTATAAGGTGGATAGAAAGCTGGCTAGATCATCGGGCTCGACGGGTAGTGATCAATGGCTCCATATCTAGTTGGCAGCCGGTTTCAAGTGGAATGCCCCAAGGGTTGGTCCTGGGGCCGGTTTTGTTCAATAACTTCATTAATGATCTGGAGGATGGTGTGGACTGCACTCTCAGCAAGTTTGCAGATGACACTAAACTGGGAGGAGTGGTAGATATGCTGGAGGGTAGGGATAGGATACAGAGGGACCTAGACAAATTAGAGGACTGGGCCAAAAGAAACCTGATGAGGTTCAACAAGGACAAGTGCAGAGTCCTGCACTTAGGATGGAAGAATCCCATTCACTGTTACAGACTAGGGACCGAATGGCTAGGAAGCAGTTCTGCAGAAAAGGACCTAGGGGTTACAGTGGATGAGAAGCTGGATATGAGTCAAAGTGTGCCCTTGTTGCCAAGAAGGCTAATGGCATTTTGGGCTGTATAAGTAGGGGCATTGCCAGCAGATCGAGGGATGTGATCATTCCCCTCTATTTGACATTAGTGAGGCCTCATCTGGAGTACTGTGTCCAGTTTTGGGCCCCACACTACAAGAAGGATGTGGATAAATTGGAGAGAGTCCAGCGGAGGGCAACAAAAATGATTAGGAGTCTGGAGCACATGACTTATGAGGAGAGGCTGAGGGAACTGGGATTGTTTAGTCTGCAGAAGAGAAGAATGAGAGGGGATTTGATAGCTGCTTTCAACTACCTGAAAGGAGGTTCCAAAGAGGATGGATCTAGACTGTTCTCAGTGATACCCGATGACAGAACAAGGAGTAATGGTCTCAAGTTGCAGTGGGGGAGATTTAGGTTGGATATTAGGAAAAACTTTTTTACTCAGAGAGTGGTGAAACACTGGAATGGGTTACCTAGGGAGGTGGTGGAATCTCCTTCCTTAGAGGTTTTTAAGGTCAGGCTTGACAAAGCCCTGGCTGGGATGATTTAGTTGGGAATTGGTCCTGCTTTGAACAGGGGGTTGGACTAGATGACCTCCTGAGGTCCCTTCCAACCCTGATATTCTGTGATTCTATATATATATATAGAGAGAGACACACACACACATACAGTATGAGTTTTTTCATGAAGTTGATGGATTTCCACTCCATACAGCTAAATGCAGTGCCTTGCATAGTGACAGGTTTCAGAAATGATGAAGTGGGCTGTAGCCCATGCACATTTATGCTCAAATAAATTTGTTAGTCTCTAAGGTGCCACAAGTACTCCTGTTCTTTTTACGGATACAGATTAACACGGCTGCTACTCTGAAACCTGTCACAGATAGTCTTGTGATTCAGCAAGGCATTGAATCACATGCCTGACTTTAAGCATGAATATTGAAGTGAATGGGGAAGGGGAAAAACAAGAAAGACAGTTATTTTTGTGAAGTAGCACAAAAGTTTGCTGTAAGAACCATTTTGGGGACAGGGAGGGTGAGTTTCCCGAACCTAATTGCCTTGGGATGCTTCCATCACATCCTCATTTACAGCTTCAAGAGCTGACCCAGTATGAGCGGACTGAGCTGTGACCTAGAAACCAGGAAAGGCAGAGAGTACCAGAACCTGGCTACTTTCCTTGCTACTCTACACATTCAGCTCCCTTGTTGCCTTTCATCCCATAGAGCAGTGTGGAAGAGCCATTGTTTTGCTGAACTGTTTACCTACATTATTCTTTTGTAGTCCACTTTTTCAATACACCATGGCAAAATAATCAGCTGACCCCTAACATCAATAGGAGAAAACAGTGAGAATAGGCTTGTTGTGAAGGGATTAATCTGTTTTCTCTTTTGTTTGAATTTTTATTCTGACCTTGGTCATCTAATTACATTGTTTAATGTCTGCTTTGCAAGAATACTGGAGAACACTGCTGCTGCAGGTCATGCTGTGGGGAATGAATTGCACTTGATACAATGAAATTTGAACATAGTGTTGTTTGTCTGATAGCCTTATATTAACTTGGCATATTGCTGCCTAGTAGCTATACTTGAATTCAAGTTTCCATGATATTTTTTTTAAACCATCCTTACTCACTCGGGGGCTGATCCTGCTGCTGTTGGAGTCATTGGGAGTTTTGCCACTGACTTAAAAGGGAGCAGGCTTGGCCCTACAATCGTATTTCACAGGGATGGACAAACATAGGTCCTAGGCAGTTCTACAATGTGATGCATGGCTGCCCCACACCTATCACACTGAAATGTCAGGTCAGCAGTGAAAAGGCTAAGCTGAGAGGAGAGTTGGAGGTGCCAACGGGGGAAAAAAAGACCCTTGATAATAAAGAGGCTTGTGTTGGCAAGTGGTGAAGCATGTTATAACATGTGACCATGTGGCTTGGTTCTCACTGGTGCTTTTCAGTAAAGGTCTCGGGGTGTGTGGTGGGACTAAGTATTTAGCTTGTCAGGGCCGCCCAGAGGATTCAGGGGGCCTGGGGCAAAGCGGTGCTTGTACTCACTCGGCGGCGGTCCAGGTCTTCGGCGGCATTTCGGCGGCAGGGGGCCCTTCAGTCGCTCCGCGTCATCGGCAGCACTGAAGGGCCCTCCGCCACCGAAATGCTGCCGAAGACCCAGACCGCCGCCGGGCCAGGGCTCACGGGGCCCCTGCGGGGCCCAGGGCAAATTGCCCCACTTGCTCCCCTCCCAGGTGGCCCTGGACCTCGTGGTTATACCATAATAGCAGATGCAGGGTTTTTTTCCCTATTAATTGTAAATACATCATTAATTATAACTAACCTTTGCTCTTTTCCTTTAACTAACTATTTAACTTTAATTTAACTCTGGGGTGTATTTTGGGGGAGTATGATTTAATATTGTTATGTATTTAATTGTGCTGATTATGCATTAGTGGACTGAATAGTATTATATATAAACTGTATCAAATAGTGCATCTAAAGCATTTTGAAAGACTGGCACAAAATTAAGTTACTGCTTAAGTAGGCGCTGGGAAAATTAATTTCTTTTTTTGTCAACCCACCAAGATGCTTTCTAATAAAGGTGACATGAACTTGTCCTTCTTTGTAGGATGTTGGGGTGTACGCCCTTCACGATTGTGTCCTATTTCTTCATGTGGTACTTGCCTCCTTTTGTAGCGGGAAGAGTTGTGTGGTACCTGACTTTCTATTGTCTTTTCCAAGCATTGACCACAGTAAGTAGATCTAGATTTACAACATTCTCCGCAATAAAATGCTTTCATTTTCTCGCTTTGCTTTACGTGCCTTCTGATTTAGTGGGTTGGGGTTTTTTTTGCACCCAGTTTGCACACTGACTTTCAGTGAGACTTAGAACTCTAAGTGCCGAAACTACTTTTAAAAATGGGATTTAGGTATCTAAGTCACTTACTGCTTTTGGAAGGCAATGGAGAATCAGGCCCTCAGTTGTGAAATAGTTACTAATAGTCGTTCTTGGATATCCCTGGATGGGGAGGCTTGACTTCTCCACATTGATTTTAACATGAAGGGACCTTACACCAGGCTAGCGGCAATATGTAATTTATGTATCATCTTTCATTTCCGTGGATTCCAAAGCACTTTTCTGACAGACTGCATACCGGGGTAATCAATAAGTGGACCGCGGGCCTAATCCGGACCACCAGACGCTTTTGAACGGACCCCAAAATCTTCTTATTTAGTTATTGTTATCATTATCGTCAGGGCTTAAATTCAGCTGGAGCTGTATATTTCAACCCCCCCTGGAGTTTTTAAAGCATGTTGGGGGTGGTGGGGGGCTCTGGGAAATACTCTGTGAGAATTTAAGCCCTGATTATCCTTATTTTTTTTTATTATTTTCTCTGGAGTCTGGACCTTTACTATACCTTGACCAAGAAATTTGGACCTTGACAAAAAAATAATTGACTACCCCTGCATGCACATATGGGGTTCACTTCACCCATCACTGAATTGCAGCTACTAGTAAGGTGAAATATGGTATCTGTTCAGCAACACAGAGCAACACTATGCAGCAGTTTAGGACAGGAAGTGAAGAATCATATACAACTCAATTTTCAGGGGAAGTCAGGTAGGTCCAATGTAGTTTTCCAGTTGGATTTTTGCCAGCACACTGGACTTAATGACTCTCCTTTTATAAGTGCTGTCGGATCTGTTAGGGATGCTTGGGTTTACATCTCATACAAAATATTGTAGCTTTGAAAGTTCATGCACCTAACAACCTGCTGGCATGCTTCTGATTCAGAGCTTGGCTACACAGCAAGTTACTACACTGCAAGCCAGAGTGGGAATCTACAGAGCACTGCATGGATGCTGATGCAGCCCAGTGAAAGTCCTGGAGTAGTGCATTCATAACTAATCCACGCTCCAGGATTTTCACTGTGCTATAGCAGCACCCAGATAGGACATTGCTGTATGGTAGGCTGATGTGCTGTAGATTCACACCCTGGCTTTCAGCACAGTAACTTGTGTAGACAAGCCCTCATAGAATCATAGGGTTGGAAGGGACCTCAGAAGGTCATCTAGTCCAACCTCCTGCTCAAAGCAGGACCAATCCCCAGACAGATTTTTACCCCAGTCCCCTAAATGGCCCCCTCAAGGATTGAACTCACAACCCTGGGTTTAGCAGGCCAATGCTCAAACCACTGAGCTATCCCTCCCCCGTCAGAGGAACTCCACCGGTGGCGGCATCAGTACCACTTTCTACAGCATGTGGGGCTTTCCCAGAGCAGAGTCTGTGGTAAGCCAAGTCCAGGTGATATGCAAAACAAGACCCAGGTTGTGAGAGGACACGTGCACAGGAGAGGGCATGTGTGTATCTCTATTACAAAGTAATCTGCAGATTTAAAAAGCTGGAAAAGCACTGAGAGCTCTCTGTCCAAATATCAACCTGGCCTGACCTTGCTTAACTGGTTAAATCTCATCTACATCACAGTTTAAAGTAGTGTGGCTGCAGGCCACCGAAATACTTGAACTCCTGAGTGACTTGGACTTTTGTCATTCATGCAGATCGCTTGAAGTTTAAGGGTCTGCTATATTTCAGTTTTTGGTTGGAGTATTAGCTCAATTCCTTTGTTATTTTCTATGATGATAGATTGTCATTAAGAAACCCACAGTTAGTTTAAATGAGGAAGAATTTTATGCCCTGTCTTTTGAAGGAAAAGATCTACTCCGCCCTTATAAAATGCTATGTGATTTCAGCTTTAAAGCCTGTTTGTACTGAACGTAAGGCATCAGAGCTAGTCAGAAAGAAGGTTTTAGTTACAGCTCAGTAAGAAAACATCAACATTTGCCACATGTAACAGAGGCGAGTATGCACTTTGCGTGAATAGGTTAGCATGTGTCCTTCCCAGATACGTTCTCTCCTGTTTTATCAAATAAAGCAGGGGTCGGCAACCTTTCAGAAGTGATGTGCCGAGTCTTCATTTATTCACGCTAATTTAAGGTTTCATGTGCCAGTAATACATTTTAACGTTTTTAGAAGGTCTCTTTCTATAAGTCTATATTATATAACTAAACTATTGTATGTAAAGTAAACAAGGTTTTCAAAATGTTTAAGAAGCTTCATTTAAAATTAAATTAAAATGCTGCTCTTACGCCGCCAGCCTGCTCAGTTCGCTGCCAGCCTGGGGTTCTGTTCACCTAGGCTGGAAGTGGGATGAGCAGGGCCTGCGGCCGGGACCCCAGACCGGGTGGGGGGGGGCGGTTCAGGGGTCAGGGCAGGGGGGTGAAGGGGTGTAGGGCAGAAGGCTGGGTGTGGGGGGTGAAGGGGTCAGGGCAGAGGGCTGATGGGGTGCAGGGCAGAATGCTGCGTGTGTGGGGGGGGTCAGGGCAGAGGGCTGGGGTGCTCGGCCCATAGGGGTGCTCCCAGCCCCCTGTCCTGAGCGGCTCATGGCACGGGGCTGGAAGGGATATGCTCTGTTCTACATCCTTCCCCAAGGCCCCATTCCTACCTCTCTGTGCCTCCTCTATGGCGTGCACGCTGCCATTCTTCCCCCTCCCCCTCGCTAGGGCCATCAGCTGTTCGGTGCAGAGAAGGAGAGGGGAAGGGGCAGGAAAGCACCACACTAGGGGAAGAAGCAGGGGAGGGGGGAAGCTTGGCTGCTGCAGGACCAAGCTTCTGCCTCCTGCCCCCGCAGGGGACAGCGGTGGGGGGGAGTGGGGGGGCTGAGTGGGGCCGGGGACCGGAACCGCAGCAGCGTGCCACTCAAAATCGGCTTGCGTGCCGTGTTTGGCACGCGTGCCATAGGTTGCTGACCCCTGACATAACGGGACAAAGGCTATTCCTGTTGGTTTAAAGCACAAGATTGGGAGTCAAGAGGTCTGGTTTCTCTTTCCAGCTTTGCCAAAGACCAGCTCTGTGAATCTGGGCAACTGGTTTAATCTCTGTGCCTCTGTTTTCCCTTCAATAAAATAGGAACATCATTACTTACTTATCTTATAAAGAGGGCAGTGGTGTGTATTTATTTACGTAGCACTGGAAGCTTATTAGATGCTTCTGATAAATATATAGGCAAGGTCACTGTCTCGAAGGGTTTGCCATCTAAATAGGCAACAGAGAATAGGATGCCTAGGGACAAGAGTAAAGGCTAGAGCTGGAATATTTAGCATATGTGTTGTTTCAAAATTTTGGAAGTGATTTTTGTTTTAGTTTAAAACTTCGAGGTGAGAATTTACACTATATCTTTACTGCCAAAAAGGTATGTGTTTTACAGCAAGATAACTAACTCTCTCCTGTTAGGAAATGCTAGTGGTAACAAAACTCTGTAGCGTTTACCACAGTGTAGCTGCACGAGGCCAGCCATGAACATAGGCGCCGACTCCGTGGGTGCTCTGGGGCTGGAGCACAAACGGGGAAAAATTGGTGGATGCTCTGCACCCACCAGCAGCTCCCAGCCCCGCCTCCTGGACCCAAGCTCACCTCCGCCTCCGCTCTGCCTCCACCTCCTCCCCTTGGGGTGCTGCCGAGTCCTGCTTCTTCACCCTCCCTCCCAGCACTTGTACTGTGAAGCAGCTGTTTAGCGCAGCAAGTGGTGGGAGGGAGAGGGAGGAGGAGGAACGTGGTGTGCTCGGAGAAGAGGCGGGGGCGGGCCAGGGGCGAGCACCCGCCGGCGCCAAGGAAAGTTGGTACCTGTGGCCATGAGTGGTGTGGTTATAATGCTGACCTAACCTAGCTACATCATAGAAAAAACTACAGAGCCTTTTGGCCACTAGGATTACTTTGGGATAACTAGCACACAGTAATTATCTTGCTGTAAAACAAACAAGAGACTTTCTTGGCTGTGAAGACATAGCCTTAGGCAGTGTCTTCACTAGGAAAAAAGGTGCGTTCTTTGTGTTCACTAGGATTTTACCTCATGTTAGTTAAGAACAAGGCTTTTTTCCTAGTGAAGACAATCCCTAAGGGTTTTTGGCATCCTGAAAGGAGAGTGGTTTTTAAGGAGGAAGTTGAAGGAGCACAAAGCGGAGGCATGTGTACTGGGTACATTATTTATGTGACCGTAGCACCTTGGAGCCCTAGTCAGGGACCAGGACCCGATTTTGCTAGATGTTGGATAAACACAGAACAAAAAGACGGTCCCTGCTCCAGAGATCTTATAGTCTGAGTAAGGGAGAAAATTCCTGTGCCCAATTACACATTGTTCCAGGCTATCAGAGGAACTGAGTATGCTACCCTGTAATGCTTTCCTGTGTGGTATTCTTTCTTTATGTAGTTATTCCAAGTACCGTATTCTGCTCTCACCATGTTTCTCAGCCCAGACCAGAAGGAGAGAGATTCAGCAACAGCATACCGTGAGTTTGACATGGGCTTCTTGTTTTAAATTGGGTGTCTGAGTTTGGTTAAAATCCCTTTTATTGAAAGAAGTCTCCTGACATTTGTGTGGCCTAATATTGGGTTTCTAGACAAATGGGCTCTGATGGAAAAATGGGGCATCATAGGGTTGTGGTTTTTTTAATGTGCCTTGTAAAACATGCAGGAAGATGGAAATATTTACAACTGTTAGCCTGTTGGATTAGCCACAGACTTTCCTCCCAGGACATAAGTTAGCCACAAGAAACTACTCTTATTTATAGTGTTTTCTGGATTTCTAAAGCCAGTTGTTGCTATATGAGTAATGGTTGCTAATTATAGGTGATCTGCAGAGGGGAAAAATTGGTGTTGAGTATTTTTATAATGACATTTAAATAAGGCCTGAAAGTCTCTTTTTTTTTTCTTTTTGCCTTCTTTGGATATTTTGCAGTAGAAATTCAGGTCTTGTCTAATCCATTTTTCATAGATGACTTTGTGGGTGACAGGACAGCTGGTAGACTTGATATCATAGAACCAAGAAAATTAAATGTGACCAAGAAGGAAAGTGACTGTCTAAAAATTATCTATCTTGTTTTGGTTACACTCATTCAACTGTAACACCCATCAAATAGTTTGGAAGAAAGACCTCTGTTAAAACAGTCAGTTGATCATAGATTCATATAAATGTAGGTCTGGAAGGGAACTTGAGATGTCATGTAGTCCAGCCCCTTGCTGAGGCAGGACCAAGTATAGACCTCTTGTCTTCCAGAAAGTTCTCCATACAAGACTTGCTGTTCCTTTTGTTTTAAAGCTAAAGGGAAAAAAAGTCTTAAAACTCCCTTTCAAGCGTTCTTTATACATCATAAAGAGCAAATAAGGGCACAGTTAATTTTTCCTCCTCTTCACATCAGCTTTAAAGTTGTCATTTCCCTCCTCCTCCGGGTCTCTCCTCCTTATATGTGAGTATAACAGTCCATTCCTAGGTATCCTGGCCAAGAGCAGTGAAAGTGAAGAGAGAGCCTCCTATTTTCCTCAAATTACTCAAGCTCTACATGAAAAACTATGTCTTGACTTGGCCTTCAATATTCCCTTAGTGCGCTTCAAATTAAGCACAGATTTTTGGGGGCGGGGGATTGCTTTTGTTTTTTTATGTTATTTTATTTTTTCCCTGGTTGTGCTTGTTTTCTTACTGGCAAGAGGCTTTCTTCCTCCATTTGTCAATCTAATCCTCAGCATGCTGGCTACACTAAATGTAAAACAAAACCGTGTAAGCAGAATGGTATGGCCAAGACTTTGAACAGACACAAATCCGAAATTTCAGAGTTATGGTACCCACAGCATCCATAACTCTTCCCTGAGGTGCGGTACATATGTGATATTACATGTTACCTAATATTTCGACAGGAAGCATGGTCTAGTAATTAAAGGACAGGATTGGGAATTGGGAGATCAGAGTTCTGTTCATATAGACAGACTGTGGGAGAAAAGGGAATAAACTTTGGGAAAGTCACTTAAACAGTATGCCTTAATTCCCAGCGGCAATTTTAGCATAATACTTACCTCGCAGGGATGGTATGACACCTGTACATTAATATCTTTGAACTCCTGAAAGGCAGCATGTATAGACAGTGTTATCTTATTGTTTATGATTGGGTTTTATATGTCCAGTTGTGCAGTGCAGCCAAGTTATGGCAGTGGCATGAATAATAACTTTGAATTTCCTGACTTGCGTGTGTGGGTTTTTAAAAATATTTCTTTGGCACTGAGATTTCTTGCAGTGCTGATGTTGACAAGGGAAATGGTCTCTTTTTATAAGGTCTTCTCAAAAACATTCCCGTCTTGCTCCTCTGCCTGATCCAAAGATCACTGTTTTTGTTTGTAGCCTCTAGAACATCAGCTAAAGGAATCTGTTAAAGAAAAAAATGCAATGTAATATATGACAGTGTGTTTTTTTAATAACATTGAGGCTATGGCTACACTACAGCTTAAGTCGACATAAATTATGTCGCTCAGGCATGTGAATTAGCCACCCCCTTGAGCAACATAATTTATGCTGACTTAAGCGCTGGTGTGGATAGTGCTGTCAGTAGGAGAGCTTCTCTCCCCTTGCCATAGCTACTGTTGCTCACTCCTGGGGGCTGGAGTAATTAAGCTGACAGGAGAGCTCTCTATTGTAGCCGTAGCCTGAGAAACAGAGGTAGAACTCCTTAACCATGTCAGTTCTATACTGCTGCCTACTATTTGAATGCATGACAAAGGTAGATACTTTCAAAGTTATTTTAAGGTAAGTTCTACTTAAATTTAAGAAGTAGAACTTACCTTAAAACAGCTTTGAAAGCACTATTTTCTTGGCTAAGCTAGAAATTAACCATTAAAATGTAATAGACTATAGCTAACAACAACTTTGAAATATGCCACCTTTTCAGCCCAACACTGCTTAGAAAAGTAAATCCATTTGCAGGTGAATTTCTATGGCATCTTATGATGGCTTTCTTCTTACATGCAAGCATTAGGTAGAGCACACCTTCACTATCCACTATAGAGGTTACAAATGAAGAGGTGGCATTATGATACAATGCTGTGACTCATCTCATAGCAGATGACAGAACAAGGAGTAATGGTCTCAAGTTGCAGTGGGCGAGGTTTAGGTTGGATATTAGGAGAAACTTTTTCACTAGGAGGGTGGTGAAGCACTGGAATGGGTTACCTAGGGAGGTGGTGGAATCTCCTTTCTTAGAGGTTTTTAAGGTCAGGCTTGACAAAGCCCTGGCTGGGATGATTTAGTTGGGGATTGGTCCTGCTTTGAGCAGGGGGTTGGACTAGATGACCTCCTGAGGTCCCTTCCAACCCTGATATTCTATGATTCTGTGATCTGTAGTTACCCATTGCACCAGATGCTCAGCGATTTTTTTGAAGCACTGCATGGCATGTCCAATTGAAATTTTAGATTGGGTTACAGCCAAATATTTTAGGTCAGACTCCTATTTGGATCTGGGCTAGCCAGTACTTTTGGTCAGCCAGTCAAGTTGGGAGTGAAATTTGGGGTTGGTAACTTAACCTGAGCCAAGAAAACACGTTAGGTGACCCATAAGGTCACATCCTCCATTCCATGGGCCTCTCTGTTTGAAAAGATAGCAGCAGTTGCTGGAAAGTCCCACACTGTGGAGAATGAAAGCTCAAAACAGGAAACCTCTCTGTCTCTCTTAAGTAATGGTTCTGCACCGTCTTTCATCTAAGCCCAAACAAGAGTACTCATAACACACATTTGAAACAAAAATTCTCTTTACACAAATCAGGAACTATCTCTTTAAGTCATGCATGTTTGGAAACTAAATCCAGTTTGATGGGATGCAATAATGAGAAACCTGAATTTCGGATTTGTGCTCAGCACAGCAGACTTTAAGTCAGTAATGTCTAAGCAACCCAGTTTAGGGGGAAAGAGGATGCTATAGCTATATTAATTATGCATCACTTAGAGTCAGTGATGGTCCATGGATCACAGTTTGAGAAATGATGAACTAGGCAAACATGGCATTATAAAATGAGAGAACTGATTGGCTTGATCTCTCTGGAGGCTTTTCATTTAATGCTGTAATACTGAGATGTAATGATTTATCATTCTCTAGATCCTTAAAATGATGCTGCTCTTAAGATACTTGTCTCCATGGCGGAGGTAACTCCTGCCCGAAGACAGGAGAACAAGTTAGTTAATTCACATAGGTCATTTCCTAGCCAGACAGAAGGAGAGTATTTAGATACCCTGGAGCTTTTGGGCTGATTGAGGGGATGATATTCAATTTTGTGATGGCATCAGCTGCTGTCGTCACCAGTAGAAGTTGCTCTGATTAAAAACCACAAAACAAAACAAAAAGAGGCCCAATACACATGTGCAGTTAGCGCAGTCACATGCACACAGTTCTAAAAGTCTGGTCCTCAGTCACTTTAGATATTAAAACTTAGCGTATTAGGGCTTCATGTTCTTCACAAACATCAACTAAAATTGACAGGGTGACTGTGAGGCAGATAAATATCCATCCCATTTACAGGTGACTTTCTAAAGTCACTGTTAGACCCAGGAATAGCACGCAGGTGTTCTGGCTCCCAGTCCCATGCTCAGAGAATGCCCCTCAGCATTTAAGCTATATTTCAACTTTATTCCCCTGTGTAGATTAGCCCCAGCCATATAGCTCTTACATATGTTCTATATCAGGGGTTTTCAAACTGGGGGTCGGGATCTCTCAGGGGGTCACGAGGTTATTCCAGCGGGGGTCACGAGCTGTCAGCCTCCATCCCAAACCTCGCTTTGCCTCCAGCATGTATAATGGTGTTAAATATAAATTAAAAATGCTTTTTATATAAGGGGGAAGTCGCACTCAGAGGCTTGCTATGTGAAAGGGGTCACCAGTACAAAAGTTTGAGAACCACTTTTCTGTAATAATATAGAGGTGGTCAGAAAACAGGAGGTGGAATTTCAGCTCCATCAAGGGATGCTGACCAGCTGTAACTGATGGTCAAGTTCTGCTGGTTTATTGATGCCATTTGTGAATGTTCCCTGTGTAAAAGGAACATCGCTTGCCTCAATCAGTTCCCTCTTTAATGAGAGAAACCGCCAGGCTCAGTAGCAGCGGGTGAACAAGCTCACCTCCTAACACATGTTTCTGCTTCCTGTTACAGGAATGACTGTGGAAGTGCTTGGAACCTTGATGGGAGCTGCGCTCCACGGACAGATTGTGGCAAGCGCCCATGCCTCTGATCACTGCGCTGTGAATCTCACCATAAACGCCACCGACTCTTCCAGTTCTCTAAGCAATGCTTCCAACCTTGGAGTAAGTGCATGCGGTACGAGGACACTAAAATCCCTAGGGGAGGTTGCAGTGGTGTTACAGCACATCATCCTGTGGGATATACATGAGGCTGACATGCTTAAGGTTGGTGACATCAGAACCAAGACAGACACATCATTTTGAACAAGCCCTCCTGTCTGTTCTGTATGTAATTGCTTCTTAGCATGACAACCAAATTATGCTGAGGAGCTTTGCAGAAGATGCTGAGACATATGCTGAGGAGATGTATGGCCACCTTTTCTCTCCCCTACAGACTGGCTTGCTGTTTAAAATGGAAGCCTAATTAACAGGGCTGTCAATTAACTGCCGTTAACGCGTGCGATTAACGCACAGCACACAATGCATTAATTTTTTTAACGCGCGTTAATCACAGACCCTCTGGGCAGGAGGGCAGCATCAGCTGCTGCAGAGAACCTATGGCCGGTCAGGCGCAGTAATGCAAGCTGCCATCAGAGAGTGGGAAGAGAAGAAGCTAGAGAAAGACGTGGTTCTCATCCCAGCCACGGAGGAGTAGAGATCTTGACCCCGCCCCTTCCAGGGTGACCATATTTCTTAAAGTAAAAACAGGACGACCAAGGGCTCATCCAAGCTGCCCCCCTCCCACCTTGCAGAGCTCACCCGAGCCAGCCTCCCCATGCCTCCCAGAGCTGGGGCTAACTCTCCCCCACCCCGTGCCGCCTGCATCTGGGGCTGAGTCCTGTGCTGACCGCAGCTGCCCCCCCCACTGAGCTCCCCACTGCCCATGGCTGGGTCTCCCCCCTGCCCCAGCTGTATGCCACCCTTAGCTGAGGCTAGGGCTGACCCCACTCCCGAGCCCCGTGCTGCCTGCAGCTGGGGCTGACCCCAAGCCCTGGACCGCCTCTCTACTCCTACTTGAGATTCCCCTGTTTATCCATCCCAGGATTTATTTTAAGTCCCAGGATTTATTTTACCTACATATTTGGCACTGGTGCAACCAATGCTGGAATATTGTATCCAGTTCTGGTGCCCACAATTCAAGAAGGATATTGATATATTGGAGAGGGTTCAGAGAAGAGCCACGAGAACGATTAAAGGATTAGAAAACCTGCCTTATAGTGATAAACTCAAGGAGCTCAATCTACTTAGCTTAACAAGGAGAAGGTTAAGTGGGCTGATTACAGTCTATAAGTATCTACATGCAGAACAAATATTTAATAATGGGCTATCCAATAGCTAGACAAATTCAGACTGGAAATAAGGTGTAAATTTTAGACTGTGTGGGTACTTAACCATTGGAACAAGTTACTGAGGGGCGCAGTGATTCGCCATCACTGACAATTATGAAATCAAGGTTGGACATTTTTCCAAAAGATATATTGTAGGAATTATTTTGGGGAAGTTCTATAGCATGTGTTATACAAGAGGTCAGACTAGATGATCACAATGGTCCTTTCTGGCCTTGGGATCTAGGAAACGATGAATTTCTCACATCACAAAATTGCCGTACAAATTGACAAGTCTCTGCACAAGAGGTTTTCAAGGAGGTGTGGCAGGGCAGGATTGAAGTGCACTGGCAGCCTTTTGCCTTGCGGTGACTGTTTTCATTAGTGCTGTTGAGTAACCCCATTCTTTGAAATCCCCTAAACAGCATTAAAGAAAATAACCAGACATGAATAAAAAATCTGAGGTCATGTGGGAATGTTTGTGTGTGAAAATCCTACTCTCGTGCATTGTTGGGGCAGGGAGATATTGTGGGTAGAAAGGGTTGTTTTGCAAAGTGTTGAGCTCCACGTGATTTTATCCTCAAAATTACAAAAAAAAAATAATGTGGAGGACAAGAAGTAGTTGGGGCCAAATCTTAATTGTCTGTTTAGTCACATGAGGTTCTTCTGACTGTGCCATAGGGGACAGCACGATGGCAGACAAACAAAATAGCCACAATAATTAGCTATGATTCCCCCCACACACTTTAATAATATAATAACAAAAAACAAAACAGAACCCAAGCAGTAAGCAATGGCTACTACAGATACAATCTCTTCTGTATGTATTTCAGTGAAGAGCTCTCAACAGAGATTAGACCAGTGATACTCAGACCTCAGTGGTTTGGGAGCCACATTAGTGATCAGTATTGCCCCAAAGAGCCACAGTAGTGTGAATTCATTGTTTCATTCTTACAGCAAAATGGCTGGCAAAGTATTCTCATTTTATCAGTTACAATTGTTTAATAACATAGTAAAAGCATCCTCATTGGTTAATAACTTAGATTGATTCATAATTAAATCACAGTGTTTTAATATCACGAGCCTCAGGAGACATATTAAGGAGCCACTTGTGACTCATGAACTTCAGACTGGGTATCACTGGATTAGTCCTTAAGAAGAGGTACACCCCCAGTGGGAACACTCTTCTCTAGGAGAATTAAGACCAAAGTACATTTTCCCAAAATCAGTATGGAGGCCTGTCTCAGTGTGTCATAAATAACTAAAACAATTAATAGATGGGCTAAGGAATTTCATTTAAGGATCAGTGAATCCTGTTTGATTTGTCAAGGATAATCTAACCACTTTATACATGGGCAAAGATGAAGAAAGCATTTAACTCAGTTACTTAAAAGGAAGCCATTCAAGGAGCAGTTTTGAGACAGGAAAATTAATAAATATTCAAGAATCTTAAATTCAAAGTACAGTAGAACCTCAGAGGTATGAACACCAGAGTTACAAACTGACTGGTCAACCATACACATCATTTGGAACCAGAAGTACACAGGCAGCAGGAAAGTTCTAAAAAAAGGATTTGACAAGATAAGGAAACCGTTTCTGTGCTTGTTTCATATAAATTAAGGTGGTTAAAAGCAGCATATTTCTTCTGCATAGTAAAGTGTCTGTCATAACTATAAAGGGAAGGGTAACAACCCTCCTGTGTACAATACTATAAAATCCCTCCTGGCCAGAGACACCAAAATCCTTTTACCTGTAAAGGGTTAAGAAGCTCAGGTAACCTGGCTGACAGGGAGAAGAAAGAACAGGAGTCCTTGTGGCACCTTAGAGACTAACACATTTATTTGAGCATAAGCTTTCGTGGGCTACAGCTCACTTCTTCGGATGCATAGAATGGAACATATATTGAGGAGATATAGATATATACAGAGAGCATGAACAGGTGGGAGTTGCCCTACCAGCTCTAAGAGGCCAATTAAGTAAGGAAAAAAACAAACTTTTGAAGTGATAATCAAGATAGCCTAGTACAGACAGTGTGATAAGAAGTGTGAGAATACTTACAAGGGGAGATAGATTCAATGTTTGTAATGGCTCAGCCATTCCCAGTCCTTATTTAAACCTAAGGTGATCGTATCTAGTTTGCATATCAATTCCAGCTCAGCAGTTTCTCGTTGGAGTCTGTTTTTGAAGCTTTTCTGCTGCAAAATTGCCCCCCCACGCAGGTCTGTCATTGAATGACCAGAAAGGTTGAAGTGTTCTCCTACTGGTTTTTGAGTGTTATGATTCCTGATCTCAGACTTGTGTCCATTAATTCTTTTGCATAGAGACTGTCCGGGAGAAGAAAGACTTGCTAATAGGTGCTGGCAAAGAGAGCCCACCCCATCAGCCAGTGACTTCTGTTGAGCAAGAGAAATCAGGGTTTAATCCTTCAAGACAAGGAAAAAGAAGAAAACTTAATTTTGCAAAGGGAAACCACAGGGTAACCCTAAAAGGCCCAGACCCCAATGGTATTGAGCCAAAGGTGTGGCATGACAAAAATGATTGTAAATGGACACTTGCAATGGATTTATCGCTATTGCTAATGGTGATTTTTGTAACTAATGTGTTGCTATTACCAAGAACTGTAAAAATGTACAGTGTGCCTAATCTTTTGGAAAATCCTTTGAACATGTTGAAAGTATCTCGTCCCCTTGTTGGTCCCTTGGGTCAGGTGTCAGCCAGGTTACCTGAGCTTCTTATCCCGTTACAGGTAAAAGGATTTTGGTGCCTCTGGCCAGGAGGGATTTTATAGTAGTGTATACAGGAGGGTTGTTACCCTTCCCTTTATAGTTATGACAGTGTCAAAGCCGTATTAACTCAATGTTCAGTTGTAAGCTTTTGAAAGAATAACTATAACATTTTGTTCAAAGTTACAACATTTCAGAATTACAAACAATCTCCATTCCCGAGGTGTTCATAACTCTGAGGTTCTACTGTAAATCCTGCTATTTTTTCTCTTTTTACCAATATTAGCTCATTTATCCTTTTGGAGTTCACAGTCAAAGCAATCTAGTGTTTAATAGGAGAAGCTGTTAATGCCTTAAGTTACAATAGGATTTCAATAGTCCATTAAAATTATTACAAGAAACAACTCTAATCCCTTGGCAATGCTCTTGCAGACTCTATCTCACCAATGATGCTGAAGTCTCAATGATGTCATCGTGCTGCAGAAGCAGTGCTGAGCTGGAAGGTTGCTGCTTCTTGATGCTGTGTTGTTGCTTCTTTATTCTTTTTAGCTGTCTGGTTGCTGCTGTGTGCTTGCTTGTAGAGATGAGGTGGCCAGGCTGAACTGAGCGCATAGGAAAGCGGAACCATGTAAGAGTATAAGAGCACAAAAGAGTTTGTAAGAACAAGCATGAGAGCAGGGCCGTCCTTAGGATTTATGGTGCCCTAGGCGAGATTATTAAACTGGTGCCCCTGTGCCTAATCTGCTCTTAGCAACACAAATATAAGCATACAGTATTGGAAAACTTGCCACATTCACGTTATTAAAACCAGTTTAACTTAATTAAGCACACTGTAATGCTGATGCACTAGCACTAAAGAAGTGGCCCTATAGAAAAAATTCTGATTTGACAGAATGATGGAAATAATATAATTTTTTTAATTTGTCAAAATTTTATTGGAAATTTATATGAAGAGGTATTGAAACAAAGATTTGTTTTTAATTAAAAGCAATCTTTCTGGCTTTTTTGGCTGCAAAATCAGTTTAATAAGCTGGGTTTCCAAACAGTGGGAAAATATAACCCTAGTTTTACCGCTAGGTAAAGCACAAAATGACCAAAATGAAGTCAGCACAGAATAATCTCATCTAGATTAAGGTAGCACAGAAATGTTACAGAAGTCCTATTGTGCCTTATTTTTGTTTGGAAAGACATTGGCACTAGCAGCACATTCACATGATAAAATACATGATAAATCACTGTCTCAAAAGTTCCATCAAAAACTGACATTTTCACAGCTCTAGCATGATCTGCTATACAGATTCTTCAGAAGGAAGTGTCCCTGGCCTTTTTAACTCATATTAACTATGTATTTACTTTATGAAAGTTGGAGAAAACATTGTGAAAATGTAAAACATTGGCTGCCCAACTTCTGGGCTGGCAAAAGCTATACTGACTCTCAGGAAAAAAAAAAAAAAAGCAGGAGAATCTTAGTACAACATATGGTCAGTCTATACCAGGGGTCGGCAACCTTTCAGAAATGGTGTGCCAAGTTCACTGTAATTTAAGGTTTCTCGTGCCAGTAATACATTTTAATGTTTGTAGAAGGTCTCTCTCTATGTCTATATTATATAAATAAACTATTGCTATTATCTGAGGTCCTGCTCAGGCCACTACCAGCTGAGTAAATGAAACCCCAGACCGGCAGCGGGCTGAGCGGGACTGGTGGCTGGAACCTTAGACAAGGATCCCAGGCCCTGCTCAGCCCGCTGCTGGTCTGGGGTTCTGACTACCAACTCCTGCCACCCAGGATCCCGGCCGCCAACCCCCCTCAGCCTGCTACCAGCCTGGGATTCTGCTCACCCAGGCTGGCAGGAGGCAGAGTGGGGCCGGCGGCTGGGCTCCTGATTGGCAAGGGGCCGGCAGCCAGAACCCCAGAGTAGCAGTAGGCTGAGTGCTGCCGGCACCCCAGACTGGCAGCAGACTGAGCCACTCAACCCCCCAGCCCGCTGCCGGCTGAGTGAATGGAACCCCAGGCTGACAGCAGGTTGAGTGGTTCAGCTGGCCTGCTCAGCCCGCTGCCAGCCTGGGGTTCCTTGGGGGTCCCCAGGCCAGCAGCAGGTCCTGAGTGCGGCCGGCGGCTGGTATCCCAGCTGGCAATAGGGCAGCAGCTGGAACCCCAGAGCAGTGATGGGCTGAGCCGCTCAGCCTGCCGCTGCGTGCCATCAAAAATCAGCTCACCTGCCACCTTTGGCACGTGTGCCGTAGGTTGCCGACCCCTGCTTTATACACTAGTAAGGAGATGAGCATATTACAGTTGTTGGAGGGCTCTTATCAGGAGTAACAGGCTATAGGAAAGTCAGTCAACATTTTTTGTTTCTCTGATGAAAACTGGCCCACTCCCTGCCTCAAACCAAACCTGTCACTAATAATTGTCAACAACTTAATTTTCTGTTTTTGGCTAAGATATTAATTTAAAAAAAAATATTGAAATTGGATTCAGGATTGTTAGCAAGAATTTTTGGCAAACAAAGTTGTTAAATGACAATCTAAATGGCAACACAGTACTGCTTTCATGCTTGGCTCACCCCCCAGCCTGCTGGTCCAACAGCTGCAGTAGACCCCAAAATCCACCTCTTGGGGTGCAGAGTGGCAACAGCAGCAGCAAACCCTCAGGTCCAATCACACGCCAATGGGCACCACCACCAGCCTTACGGACCATGGTGAAGTTAGCACAGCATCTGATCTCAGGGACAGGTCACCCATGGAGCCACAGCAGCTAATCCTGCCCAGTGCAGCTCCCCCCGGATGAGATGGATCGCTGGCAGCTGCCAGCCCAGGGGAGAGGTGCTCCCCAGCTAGGGTGCCCAGATCCAGATGTCCTGATTTTATAGGGCCAGTCCCGATATTTGGTGCTTTGTCTTATATAGGCACCAATTACCCCCACCTAGAGTGACCAGACAGCAAGTGTGAAAAATCAGGACAGGGGGTGGGGGGGTAAAAGGAGCCTATATAAGAAAAAGACCCCAAAATTGGGACTGGCCCTATAAAATAGGGATATCTGCTCACCCTACCCCAACCCCCTGTCCTGATTTTTCACACATCTGGCTAACCCCAGCCCAGCCCTGTGTGACATTCCAATCCTGGCCGAGGAAGTGAGTTACTTTCACTTTCATTCCTCAGCAGGCAGCCAGCCAGCCTCCCCCCCCACCTACCCCCCAGCACCTCACCCAACCCAGCCCTGACGGAGGGGAGGGAGGAGAGAGAGAGGGATGCTCCTGGGGAGGAGGCAGAAAGGAGGGGGTGCTCCATGGGGCAGGGCAGGAGAAGAATGGATGTTATGGGGGACAAGGATACTGGTTGCAGAGCCGCAGAGCCTGCCTCACCTCACTTCAGCCAGGGGGAGAGTCACACTCACAGGTGAGCTCCTTCCCCAACCCCTACCCCCTCCCCTTCCCAGAGACCCCAGCAGCCAATCCCCTCCCTCAGACTGTGCTGCATTCAGCTCTCTCTAGGACCCAGCAGCCTGCTCTTACATGCTCCACTGCTTCCCGTCTGTCCCGGCTCCCGGCAGAGTGGTGCCCCCAGACCTAGTGGTGCCCTAGGCGGCTGCCTGTTCTGCCTATGCCTAAGGACGGCCCTGCATGAGAGTGCGTGTCCCACTTCTGAGGAATTTATACTCTTCTCTTTGCATAGTCTCACTGAAGGTGGAAGAAGCACACCTTTCAGGGCTTGGCTGGATTCAGATATCCGATGCTGTTACATTTCATTGGCTTATCACCTTCATGGGATTGCCTTGGTAGCATCTTCGTCTCATGAATATGCAGTCTGTTAATGCACATGCAGTAGAGCTGTAATTCTTCAGCTTTATAGTTGTATTGATTTTTGGCTTTGTGGCAGGAAATTCTCAGAACATTAGAGTTTTAACTCTCTTTTATTCAGTTCATTTTCGGAGAGATTCCTTTAGCTCCATCAAGGTTTTGAAATTGTTTCATATAAGTCGAAACACAGTCCAAAAAGTATTTTAGCTGTTAAAATAGCCTTTTTTAATTTAAATTATTATTCAAAAGAGTCTTTAAACTTAAATGGTGATCAAATAAGGTATTGTCTTTTCTTCTTAACAATCTTTGCAGAACTTTTTCTTGTCTTTTTTGAGTTTGGCAAGATGTTTAAGCTTTGCGAGGTAACTGATTAATTCCCCAGTGAATATCAATATTTTATACTCAGATGGTTTCTTATATTAACCTGCTATAGCATTCAAATGACTTTCCTATACTTGTACATAAAAAATCTTACGAGTCACATAATAGTAGTCTCAGGAAGTTACTATCTGAAGAGCTAGTTTTAGATACAAAACATTTGTGAATACGCATCTCAAAGGAAGCATACAACATCTTAAACAGTTGAGGGACAACAGGGGTTTTCCCTATCAAGAGGAAAGATGAGTCAGAATTAACCAATATCTTCTGTAAAACAGTTCCCAGCCATAAATGTTCTCCTGGAAGTTTAAAGAATGAAGACGTTAAAGTTTTATAAAATAAATCAGTTTTTATTAGGATATCTCTAGAATTCCTTTTATGGGGTTTAAAATTAAAGATTTTCTCTCTGTAAAGAGGGAGAAAGAGGCCCAGTTTTTATGCCTTAGTCTACACCTCTGAAAACACATCTGAAGCATAATTCCTTCTCATGAATAAAGAACAGCCTTACATTCATGTATACAGCCATCTCTTTCTCAAACATAAATAGCTTACAAAGTTTTGGGGGCTTTTTTAGCTAAAGATCATGTCTGTACCAAACTTTTATCTTGTACATGGGGGAGGTAGCCTGTTCTTTGAGAAGATGCCATTGTTGGTTAATGGGCTTTTTTTGACCAAATGGTTCCTAGATTTGCAACCTACCATTTGTAGTATATTTATAGGCTTGGCAGAACTTTATTCTTATTTTTTGATAATTTCAATGGCTAATATCAATGTTTACTTTTTAAGCATTTTTTTTCTACTTTTATCAATTTAAATTGTAACAGTTGCACAATTTATGGGTTTTCAGCATTTTTTCTATTTTAATCTATTTAAATGTTCATGGTTGCAAGAAAATTATGGGGGGAAGTACAGATGGGGATGACTAGACAATGAGATTCAAAAAGTTAAAGCGCTGTAACTGTTAAAACACAAAAAATTGTCAATATCATATAATGTCAAAATATACAAAGTAAATATGCTTAAATGAAACTTTAATAATTTCTCAAGCAGTATTAGTACGGCTTTTGTTACTGTCTCACATGACTTTCTCATAAACAAACTAGGGAAATATAGCCTAGAGAAACCTATTATAAGGTGGATGCACAACTGGTTGGAAAACCGTATTCAGAGAATAGCCTGACACTTGTCATGACTCTCTTTGATTGAGACAGCAGAGATTTCCTAGGAATATCCTTAATTAGTTTGAAGATTTTCATTTAATTAAATAAATATAAGCTACCAAAAACATAAGAATGTGAGCTTTATATTCTCCAAGCATCAGTGTATAACAGTAATTGTAAATATCTCCTAAATTTCAGTAAAAGTGAAATCAAGATTGGAACATTATACACATAAATTATAATGATTTTATTAACTAATTTTGCATCTGTATTGAGGTCTCGCTCATAGCGTATGAAGACATATTGGCTGCAGTAGGCCGACCACAAAATCTGTAGCTAGATTAATCTCATTTGCAAAAATTCCGAACCATCCGGCGCATGCTGCATATCTGTGACAGACGAATGTATATGTCTATCGCTTTTATATAAACATGTCCTGGCTGCTGACATACTAGACCTTTTGTTCATGGCCATTTTACTTTTTGGTAGAAATTTATACTTACAGGTCCTAGATTTATCCTGAAGTAAATTTTATTTGTAAATAGTCTGCAGCTGTGAAAGTTCCTCACACAAAGAAGAGCACACAGCTGGCTGTACGTACCTGGGAAGTTCTCCAGTTCCAGCCAAGCAACCAGAGAAAGACTGAGATTTTCAAAAGCGACTAGTTATTCTGGGGGCTTGTCTTCACTACAACAGTTAGCTCATGTTAGAACACTTGAGCTCACCTAGCTCCAGTGAGAGCGACCACACTTCAGAACGACACTGGAGTTTCACAGAGTGATTGGATTAGCACCACAGGGGGGGGAGGGATGGCTCAGTGGTTTGGGCATTGGCCTGCTAAACCCAGGGTTGTGAGTTCAATCCTTGAGGGGGCCATTTAGGGAACTGGGGTAAAAATCTATCTGGGGATTGGTCCTGCTTTGAGCAGGGGGTTGGACTAGATGACCTTCTGAGGTCCCTTCCAACCCTAATCTTCTATGATTCTAAGAAGGTCTGTGGTGGAGCAGGGAGTTGAATCCAGGTCACTCCAGTCCTAGGCCAACATCTTAACCACTGGACCATCCTTTCTCTCCATTGGGCACCCTGACACTGAAGTATCCAAAATCATTAGTCACTTTTGACAGTCTTAGCCCTGGTCCATAAGCAGTGCTGTTAGAAATATGGTTTCAAGGTATAATAGCCAAGGCAGTAGTTAACCTACCATAGCCAGTGCTTAATTTGTGCCCGGGCTGAGCCCCGGCACCTCTAGGCTTGGCAGTTCATAGCCCCAGCACCTCTGGGTTTGCTGCATCACTTATGAATGTAAAAAACTTGCTTGAGCCCCGGCACGTCTTTCATTACAAATAAAGCACTGACCATAGCTGACTTAATTGGACGATGTGGATGCTCAGCAGTACTGGGGATTGGGGCCCGCTGTTGTTACAGATTAATATGAGATGTCAAAAGCAGGGCTGTTTTTGTTTTTCCAAAAATATTGTCAAGGTCAGCTCACACTTGGGCCTCACCTTACCTTAACCTGAAAAATTTGAGGGAGCCAGGGTTCCCCATAATGGTCGTAGCTTGTGCTGACCCCTGGAAAATGTTACTCTGTCCTTCATAAAACTGTAGCCTGCTCTGGTCAAATGAATAGCACGCTTATATCCTAACATGACACAATCCCCATTGTTTTGTATGTAAATCTTGCCCATGCTAGTATTAAAATTATTTCTATCTAGGATCTGTAATTTGTCTTTCCTCAGTGTAGTGTTCCGTTCACTTTTGTTGAGCCGGAGCAGTGCGATCAGGCTTTTACTGTCCTTATCTGTAATAAGTCTCTTTCCTTTAAAGAGAGAAGTCTACATGATTGCAGCAGGAGTAATAGGAGGGGTGTATCTATTCGGCATTGTCATCCTTTTCATTGGCGTTAAGGAGAGAGACGGTAAGTTAAATTCAAATACATCTGGGTTTCAAAGTGATTCTTTCCCACTTAGCTTTGGAAAATATGACATTATTTTATGTATTCCACCCCTTGTAGATCCTTACGCCTTAAATTCAGACAAAGCAATTCCTTTCTTTAAGGGACTGAGACTCACAATGAAGCACGGTCCGTACTTGAAGCTTACAGCTTCGTTTCTTCTCATCTCAACAGCCGTTCAGGTAACTCCAGTCTTTGCAAGTCCATGCATTGGACTTGTTCTACCCACAGCATGAAAGAGTCAGAAGCAGCAGCTGGAATGTAAAATAGCCCTAGACTTGCAAGTAGAACTAGTGATTCGGTAGATTGTGTTTTTCCCCTCTGACTCAATATGGAACTAATGCTCTGCTGTCGGGCTAAGGGGCATTGTGCTGGTGGAGGTAATGTCTTTCAAACAAGAAATAAAACCTAAAGCCCTGACCACTTATTAAAGGCCCGGTTTAGTTAATTATATTCTACCTACCTAAAATCCCCTAGTTTCAACCAGCTAGGGAATGCTTTTTCCCAAAGATGTTCTATAACGTGTGCTGCATTAAACCATTGCCCCATTCCTTTCCCTATGTGACTCTGTTTTAATCGTGTCTGAAGTGGTTCCTATAGAGTATTTTGTGAAGGAAGGCGCTATGTAAGTGTAAGATGATGTTCCATCATCTAGGCATACAGTACTAGTTCTAGTTATAACTAGAGCCACAAAATTCGGATCACCTGCTGTATTTCGAACCTCCCAAAAGAAACACAGTGAGGCAGCATCACATTGATAGATGTATAAAAACCTGAAACTGATAGATTCTCAACCCACATTCCCCAAAGTTCAGTTTTATTTTGATCCAGGATTTTGCGATCTGTGCTCATCTCCATTAATATTTTAAGTGTGTTTCCTTCACATTCATTACCTTAATTATTAGGGCCCTACCAAATTCATGGCCATGATAAACACGTCATGGATCGTGAAATCTGCTCTCCCTCGTGAAATCTGGTCTTTTGTGCACTTTTACCCTATAGTATACAGATTTCACCAGTGTTCTCAAACTGGGGGTCCTGACCCAAAAGGGGGTCAGAGGGGAGGTTGCAAGGTTATTGTAGGGGAGTCATGGTATTGCCACCCTTACTTCTGCGCTGCCATGTCATCCTTATTTCTGCCTGCTGCTGGTGGCAGCCCTGCCTTCAGAGCTGGGCTCCTAGCCAGCAGCCACTGCCCTCCAGCCACCCCATCCCCAACAATACCCTTGCAACCCTTCCAACCCCCTTTTGGACCAGGACTGCTACAATTACAACAATGTGAAATTTCAGATTTAAATATCTGAAATAACGAAATTAATGATTTTTAAAATCCTATGATTGTGAAATTGACCAAAATGGACCGTGAATTTGATGGGGCCCTATAAATCTTCATCTCTATTTTTTTTAAAGCACATCGTAATATCCATGTTTTTTACACTAGTCCATAAGGGTACGTCCAGACTACCCGCCGAATCGGCGGGTAGCGATCGATTTTGCGGGGATCGATATATCGCGTCTCATCTAGACGCGATATATCGATCCCCGAACGCGCTCCCGTCGACTCCGGAACTTCACCGGAGCGAGTGGCGGTAGCGGAGTCGACGGGGGAGTCACGGACGTCGATCCCAAGCGGTGAGGACGGGAGGTAAGTCGGGATAAGATACTTCAACTTCAGCTACGATATTCCAGTAGCTGAAGTTGCGTATCTTACCTCGACACTGCCCCCCAGTGTGGACCAGGCCTTAGTCACATGAACCATCAGTCAGCCAGCACTGTGACATTATGACAAGAGTTATGCTTATAATGTACCTCATACTTTGTTTGCCAACTGTCCTGGTGAATTAATAAGTCCTGTGGAAGGACTGTCACTCCTCCACTGCTTGTGCTTATCACAAAGAACCTCAGAAAATATGTTTGCCAAGAAATAGCCACATTTCCTGTTGGCATGGATTTGGGTCCTGTTAGCAAGCCTTCCTTGTGCATCTGACAGTTTTTGCTTGAGGGAAAGGCCTGAGAGTGAGAGACAGTAACAAAGCATCTCCCCTCACATCAAATAACGTAGTCCGTCTAAGCGACAACAGGCGAGGGAAGAGGAAGGTAGACTCCTTGGGATTAAGACCCTTACAGCACTCACTCACTTAGTCAGGATGTGGCCTGGCATGGCACACAGTCACCTGCAGACAGACAGTCACCTATTGACAACACCCAGGGAGCTCCTCCTCCATCTTGTACCCTCAGGTCTTAAAGAGGCGGGGGAAGGAAGCGCTCTTGCTCCAACTTGGCTGATATGTGCAGCACAGGCTGCTGTCTGTCTGGGGGGTTGTTTTGGAGTGGGGGCAGAGGGTGAAAGGATAGGGAGACATAGTTTTGGTGGATCTGATCCCAATATGGTGTTTTCCACATCTGAAATGAGAGCACAGCAGACTATGGCACAAGCTGGAGAAGGCATTGGGGAAGCGGGAGGGACCAGAAATCTCCCCATGGATACTCGGCCTAATTTCTACATAAACAAAAAAGCTGTTGTTAATTTCTTGGCTCTCAAAGGAACAGTAGTTCATCAAGCTTCCATGCAAGACACGGTTTCTTCTCTAGACCTTCCACCTTCCCAAAATAATGAGAGATGGGTCTGGACTAGGAATTCAGTTCCAGCCCTCGCCCTGAACTCTCAAAATCCTGGATGATAATTCTTGTGACTCACCTATCTGTATAATAGACAGGAACTGGATCCTCCAACCCAAACAGTACCCAAACTTGTGGGCATTTCTGATCCTGAGCCAGAGCTCAGGATCAGAAATATATATATATGCAAATATATAAATATAAGCAACATGATTAAGCCACTCCAGATCAGTTACTGCACTTCAGAGGGTTGTCATGATTAATTTCAGCTGAGGGAGCAGTAAATTGCTTAGGAGCCATGGCTTTAATTAAAAGATGCATGGTATTACTGTCTAGGAGGCAGTCTGTGGAAGAGGAGTGCAACTTTTTTCAGCAAACTGCTCTGTGTAACTAACCAGTTACAATAGGCAAACTCCAAGGTTGCAAATAGACTCCTCTCCCCTTCCAATAAACTAGTCTTCCATATTGCAATGTACTAGTTTGCTACATTCAGGGCCTGATGTGTCTGTCACTTTACCCCAGCTTTATCTTGACATTACTCCAGTGTCTTCAGTGGAGTTATTCCTGGTTTAAATTGGCATAAGTGAGAACAGAATCAGGTCCTAAAAGCTTGGATTTATTTGATAACTGATTTGTTATAGGTGATGTAACGAAATTCTTTTTGATGTTGTCTTCATCTCGCAGCTTGAGCAGAGCAATTTTGTCCTGTTTTGCACCCATGCAGCCAGTCTTCACAATCACTTCCAGTATTTAGTGATGACCATCTTGGTGAGTTGCACTGAAACAAATGAGCGTTTTTTTGGGGGAGGAGTGAGAAGCAGGGTTGAGCTTTATTTCTTTGACAGAGGGGGTTGTTCAATGGAGCAGCTTGCATCTCAGCAACTCAGGTTAAGTGACTACAAATTGCTAGCACCTTCTGGCTGTTGCAATGAGTTTGATCACGATCCCCTTCCTAGCAGACATTGTGGAACTTGTAGGGAGGGGAAAGGTCTGGAATATTCAATTTATTCCTTAGTGTTCACCTGTACCTACGAGCCACTTCTTGCCTCTTGAAAAGGTGAACCATTGTGCATGAAGGGAGGTCTGGAATCTTAGCTTCTGTTTCCCTCTCACCAGTCTGATATGCCGAGAATTAAACAAGTTTCCCTTGTGCATTCATACATGTGAGCCCTCTGTGCCAGGCAACCTGCAGGGATAAATATTTAAAGTATTCACAGATGATGTGAATTCCTGTATAAAGGCATCAGTGCTGCTTCACAGATACCTTTACAGAGCCCTCTTCCTTAGCGCTCTTGGGAGGAGTTCTGTCCAGCCTTACTTACATGGGTGATCCTCTTGCAACCAAGCTACAAATTGCTCCTGTAATGCATGCCTCCCTCTGAGTGTACGGTGGTGAAATGCTGCAGCTCTCATGCTTCTGATTCAAGCCCTCCGAGGACAAATAGGAAGTTTAATGTGTAATTGCTGGGGTATCTGTCTGCTGAAAATGGTTCATGTAGGCCTTTCCCTTTCTTTTGTCTGATCTATTAAGTGTTGTACCAACCTTTGTCAGAGAAGCTCCTGCTTGCTCCCCTCTTGGGCCTGGCTTCTGGCGGGGGACTGTTTGGGGTATCTGAGAGGAGCCTTCATTGTTTCCATTTCCCCCCTGCCCCAACCCTTTTAATGCTTCCTTTCTTACATTCAAGCACTGCAAAGGCTGATATTTTCCAGTGACTAAAATTAATAAGAGGTGGAGCAAAGGCTCCCTTCTGCAAGTGCTTGTTCCTGTATATATTCCACTGTGGGCAATGCATGCACTCCATGTGCTTGAGACTGGATGAATTCTTGTTAGTAGTGTCCCTTGGTCCTCATATGCACTCTTTCCCTCCTTGTGCTCTGATCTGAGGGTGTAAGCGGCCATGCGGACCAACGGCCTCTCCCGTTCCTTCTTACTGTTTCATGGCCTGAGTCTGAACTCTCCAGTGTCCAGAGGGCTGATCCTCCTTCATCAAACCTGTAAATATTATAAACTGTAAATATTGAATATAAAAATTCTTAGTTTATTAGATAATTAGGTTTTGGGAAACATGCCCCCCTTCCCAGTATGGGGTCCAGTTATGGGCAGGATTCTGGCCTTCAAGAACTGCGTCTCCTGTCCCTGTTCCTTCCCAAGGCAGTGATCACCAGATGTGCCTCTACTGCTTCAGAGAAGTTCATATCTCTGCTAAGCACAGTAGCTGTCACTCCTCCCCACCCTGTGTAGTAGTAACATTTTATGTTTGTATTTTATATCATTTAAAATAAAAAAATAAAGAATAATAATGTAAAGTATCAGAGGGGTAGCTGTGTTAGTCTGGATCTGTAAAAGCAGCAAAGAATCCTGTGGCACCTTATAGACCTTATAGACTTGAATCCGAAGAAGTGGGTATTCACCCACGAAAGCTCATGCTCCAAAACGTCTGTTAGTCTATAAGGTGCCACAGGATTCTTTGCTAATAATAATGTAGTATGTATTAAACGTATTGGTGTATGATTAGATCATATCCTGCCAGCCACTCTTTTTAAATAGCAAAAAGGAATGGCCTAATGCGCCATTGGTAGGGATACATCAGCCAGAATCTATGTCTGGACTAATTTCAAGGCAGTAACAGATCCTTTGAGGGTCACCAATTTGTTGTAGGTTTAGAATTTTAAAATAAGTGAAGGAATGCCATGATTGTTTTCTTTTGCATTGCAATTTGATGTTCCTGTTCAAAATGTTCTGTGTAAATTAATTCTGTTTTGTGTGTAAATGAGGAATGTGTGGGTTAAGAAATAAGTGTGAAGGCCATTGCTGAACCAGATGGTCTAGGGAGGAGCCGGAGACAGACACAAGGGCTCCAGGAGGCTGGAACACGCCCCTATTCAAAGGAGGGCACATTAACTACTCTAAAAATAAGACAGGTACACAAATAGCAGTAACAAAATAGGAACAAAATAGTAGTAATAAAAACCAGCATGGAATAACTCCCTAAAAAACTTAATAAAAAAAATAAAAAATTTCAAAAAAACAAGCACTTGTCAAACAACAATTGATTACCACATGATGGTACAAAACTCATTGGTCCCTATGAATGAAAATCACTAAAACAGGGTGCCTTGCCATGAAACTTTGGGTTCATCCTGCCAAGACTTTCCCGGAGCATTGTGTCACGACCGATGGAACCCGGATCCTCCGTACTCATGATCAACCTAGCTGGCCACTAGATTGATCTGGACTCTGAACTGGTAACTATAACATCGACTGGCAGGACAAGCATGGGAGTTCAGGCTTAGGAAACACCTCATGGAACCAGATTGCACTGCACAGTGGTTTGAGGCATCGAGGAGCGCACTGCCCAGCACTAGCACTTCAGACACAGTGACAGGCAGAGGTAGAGCCAAGCATTCCTCCTGTCAGGTTCACTGCAAAGGCAAGAAACCCTCTCCAAAGCCTAGAGAAAAATTCCCCTCTAGATCCACTTCTACAAGTGTGTTGGGGAATCAGCCCTCCTCTAAACTGGGTGACTTTTCACACCTGGGCCAGGAAAACTCAAAAACCCATCAAGGTCATGGTACCAACCCACAGGCTGCAAAGACAGAGGGCTCCTTCTTCAGCATCGTCAACAGCAGCAGGACCATTGGTGCTGAGTCAAGAGAGGCATGAGCCTAGACAGTCTGATCTCCGCTACTAGCAAAGGGGCCATTGGTACTGATGCACATTTCTGAGCCAATTCTGAAGGTTAAGAGGGAGAAGACATCTCATGGGGGCAAATATACCCTTTCAGAGGACATTACCATCCTGCCAGATCTGGAATGTCCCATCTTATGAGGCCGAGTTCTTACAAGGGAGATCATGACACTGTTGGTCCATGAACATTATGTAAGAAGTTGATCTCCTGTTCCCTTTACTAGTCAGCGTATTTCACCTTTGGAGATGGAGTCCATGTTCTCTTCGCCAGGCAATTCTGATATGGGAGAAGGACCGTTATCACTTCCCCGACAGCAGGAAGCTCTGCAAACTCCCCCCTGACTTCCTGCATCCATCTCTCCTCAGATGCAGGGGGAGGGATCCTTGTACAGGGAGCTGCTCCTCCAGCTGCCCAACCCCCATGCATCTAGACCCCTCATACTCAGACCCTCCCGCCGAGCCAAACCTCCCCTGTACTCAGAACCCCCCCCCCCCCGATGAGCCCTACTCCCCCTGCATCTGGACCACTCTGACGAGCTACCTACACCTACACCAAGCCCCAGCCAGCTACACCTGGATCCCCACCCCACTGAGCCCCACTCCCCCAGCGTATGGACCCCCACTGAGCCCCCGCACGGAGCCCCAACCACCCTCACCTGGACCCCCCCTGCAGAATCCCATTACTGTTGCACCCAGAACCCCCAAACAAGCCCCTGTGCATCCAGATTCCCCCCCGCACCGTATCCCCCACTGAGCCGCCTGCACCCAGATTGCCCCACACAGAACCCTCTCAACCCACACCTGGATCCCCCCCAACACTAAGCCCCTCCACACTTGGATCCTGCCTGCCTACACCTGGTGCACCTGACACAGAGGGGCAGGGCCCTGGGGTGTTTCTGGGGCAGGCCTGGTCCTTGTGCTGTGTCAGGGTTGGGTGCAGCCTCACTGCTGAGTCCATGTCCCTGGGGGGGAGCGAGCAGCACAATGATCTCCAAGCTCTGTGCAGCCAGTGGCCTGTGCTCCCCAGTGCCAGGCTGGAGCCTCCACATTCATTTGACAAATAAAATGTGCAGAATTTTAAAATATTGTGTGCAGAATTTTTTTTTTTTTTTGGTGCAGAATATTTATTTTTTGGGGGCAGAATGCCCTCAGAAATAACTAGGAATCTGCATGAATGTAGAAAAGTCCATTTCAGCTCCAACACAGATCACAGAATTCATTGGAGCAACTGTAGAAACAACCATCACCAGGTGGCCAGAGCTTACTTCCATATGGGCAGATTTCAGTCTATGAACATCCTGATCAATCAGCTGAGAGAGCTCCCACAAACAACCTTGTCCTCCTGGGTTACATGACATCTTGAACCTATGTGGCACCGTTCATGAGCCTCTGACTTGACTGTCTACAAGCCTGGTTTTGAGCAGTATCTGTGCCAAGCAGGCACAGTATGGACCAATTAGTTACACTTTGTGACGCTCTGTACCTCGGCGGAACACCCAGCACCCCCGTGTTCATTCTTGTAAAATGATTGTGTGGTATCCAATGCAGAGTTTGTCATGTTAGGTGTCTTCGGAAGGCTCATGGTGCACTGAGCATTGTTGTTAGAGTGATGTTATAGTAATTGTTGTTACAGTAACGTTATAGTAATGTTATAGGTTATAATTTCATGTATATAGTTATGAGGCTGAAAATGTGTCTTCGTGGCTTAAAATAAGCCCAAGCAAAACCTCTCCAAGAGCACAGAGGCAGTTTACACCTCATCAGGGCATGTATGAGACAAACCCAGCCCAGCCTCACAGGAACAAAGGACCTGTTGGACTCTCGAGTGAGTCACCCCCCTTCCTTTGGTCGGTTTGGGACTGCGATGAGGTAATGCTCACCTGACTCTGAAGGGGGGAGGGGCAAAGCCAAGAGGGAAGAAAGGACATAATAAAAGAGAGAGATGTTTGCCATGTTCTCTCTCTCTTCCACCAACGTCTACACACACCACACCAAGCGACTAAAGCGCTGATCAAAGCGGAGAGCCTGGCTGAAGTGCAATCAGCCAGCCTGTGGTGAGAAGTATCAAAGTTTGTACGGGCAGCTTAGAATGTGTTTTGTTCTTATTTCATTTGACTAAATCCGACTTGTTATGCTTTGACTTATATCACTTAAAATCTATCTTTCATAGTTAATACATTTGTTTGTTTATTCTACCTGAAGCAGTGCGTTTGGTTTGAAGTGTGTCAGAGACTCCTCTTGGGATAATAAGCCTGGTACATATCAATTTCTTAGTTAAATTGATGAACTCATATAAGCTTTCAGCAGGCATAACCGGACACTGCAAAACAGAGGTTTGTAGGGTTGTGTCTGGGACTGGAGATATTGGATAGTGTAATTTGGTTGCAAGTAGCTGGGAGCAACTTACATGCCAAAGGCTGTGTGTGAACTGCCCAGGAGTGGGGGTTCTCACAGCACAGCAGGGTAAGGCTGGCTCCCAGGGTCAAGGATTGGAGTGACCTAGCAGATCACTGGTCCAGATAACACTAGAGGCGAACATCACAGACTCCCCACCCAGAATGCAAGGTTTGGTGGCAGGACAAAGAACAGGTCCTTTCTCTCCGCCACCTGCTCAGAAAATGCTAATTGTGGATGCCTCCCTAGTAGCCTGGGGTGCACATCTGGACGAACAAGGAACATGGACACCTTGTGAGTCCAGGGTGCACAAAAATCTCATGGAACTGAGAGCAGTCTGAGAGGCCTGCAAACAATTCTTTCCATTCATTCATTCCCAGCACATTCAGGTGATGTTAGGCAACATGACAGCTATGTTCTACATCAGCAAGCAAGGAGGAGCAAGATCTATGCCTTTTGCATAGAAGCAGTCTGCCTCTGGAATTGATGCATTCGTCATCAGGTTACCTTGTCGGTAGGTTACGTTCCAGGAATTCACAATGCACGAGCAAACAGTCTCAGCACTTCTTGATGGATGACAAATGGGAGATTCACAATTCATTGGTGAAAGACCTATTCCAACAATGGGGATCTCCGACTCTGAACCTTTTTGTGTCTCAAGACAAGAAATGCACAATATACTGCACCATGGGGTGTACAGTCATAATTCCAAGGGAGATGTCCTTCTACTCACATGGATGGGAAGTTTGATGTAGTCTCCCCCTACCCCATCCCACTCTTAACTTGAGTTCTCAAGGCCATTGCTCTCATATGGCCAAGAGAATTCAGTTCCCCATCCTTCTCGATTGTCATCTTGTCCACCAGTCAGCATCCAATCCTTCCCAGACATCCTCCCCAGTATAAGGGCAAGATCAGGCGTCTGAATCCAGAGTAACTTCATCTCACAGGCTGGTATTTGGATGGGCATTGAACATACAGCAGAAATGTTCAACGGCTGTTAAAGCCATCCTGAACAATAGCAGGAAAGAATCCACCAGAAGGTGTTACTTAGCTAAATTGAAAAGATTCACTGTTTGTACTCAGTGTCACCAAATGTGCTTAGATGAAATGGACATTCCCAATGGACTGTCTGCTCACCTTGAAATTTTCTGGTCTTTCCCATAGATCCCTATGGGTTCATTTGGTAGCAATTAGTGCCTGCCACCTTCCTCTTGATGTCTACTCTGTCTTCACACATCCAGTGACTGTGCGATTTCTGAAAGGCTTGATCAGACCTTCTCTCCAATAGCCAGACCTGCCCCGATATGGATTCCGACTTGGTCCTTTCCATGCTAAGTAAACCACCATTTGAACCACTAGCAAAATGCTCGCGTTCATGTTACTCTAGGACAGTGGCTCTCAAACTTTTTTACTGGTGACCCCTTTCACTTAGCAAACCTCTGATCCCTTTATAAATTAAAAACACTTTTTCATATATTTAACACCATTATAAATGCTGGAGGCAAAGCGGGTCTTGGGGTGGAAGTTCACAGCTCATGACCCCCCATGTAATAACCTTGTGACCCCCTGAGGGGTCCCGACCCCCAGTTTGAGAACCCCTGCTCTAGGAAGTTAGCCTTCCTGGTGGACATCACGCTTATGGCTGACCCATTATACATCGTGTTCCATAAGAATAAGACTGCACCCTCAGTTTGTGTCCAAAGTAATTTCAGACTATACACTTGTATGGTTTTTTTGCTATGCCTTATACCGATAATTAGGATCAGAGACTCCATTCCCTGGACATACCTTGGGCATTGACATTCTGTCTTCAGAGACAAAGCCCTTTCTGAAATTGCCTGGGCTCTTTGTGGCCATAGTGGAACACATGAAAGGACAAGCGTTATCTTCACGAAGACTATCCAAGTGGATTTCAGGCTGTATCGTGTTCTCTTACCAGTTATCTCATGCACCTCCACCTGGTGGAGCAAGGCCCACTCCGCCAGAGCAGAGGTGCTTCAGCAGCTTCGCTTCAGGAAATATCCCTCCTTGATATATGTAAAGAAGCCCTGTGGCGTTCTATTCATATCCTCACAAGACACTTGTGTCTTGGTGCAAGCCTCCTCCTCTAAGTATAGATGTGTAGGATTGTAAGGGACCTCAGTACATCATCTAGTCCAGTCCCCTAAACTCAAGGCAGGACTATTTAATAAAACATCCTTTGGGTCAGCATTCTGACAGAAGTTGTTGCACCCTCCTGCATCATGAGTACTGCTTGTCAGTCATGCACAGTGAAATACACATAGGGACCACCTTCTGTAATTGGCGTTCTTTAAGATGTGTGCTCCCTTCCTGTATTCCATTACCTGCCCTCCTTCTCCTTTACTTCGGATTGTAACACTTGATATACAGTATAGATGGAACTGGAGAGGCGGCCAGTCAACACTGTCCCTCCTACCTTTGCATCAGAGCATGGGGACCAACAGACACTACTAGCAAGAATCTTCCAGTCTCAGGTGCTTAAAGCACATGCATATCCCACAGGCAATACAGGTAGGGACCGCACATCTTGAACAACTCTGGTTATGGAAGGTATGTAACCTTTCTTTTCTTACATTCCTAGTCTCTGCAGGTATTGGAAAAATATAAATACCAGGGAGGGAGAGGAATTGTTTAGGATGATACAAGGTGGGGTAAGGCTAGGAATAATGGGATGCCATTTTGGCTTTGATCAATTGCAATACTGGATATATCTGCCCTCAAAGGAGTGAATCCTGTACTTTTACTTCACCTTTCTTTTAAAGGATGGTGTTGTGTTTAATTGTATCTATTGTGATAGACCCAGGCCAGTTGGGTACAGCAGAGTAGTAGAAGGCAGATATACTGGCCACTGGATAAGCAGTTTTCTGTTCCCTGACTGACTAGAGCAGGGGCTGCTCCAGGCTAGGGTGGACACCTGACACCAATTAGCCTGCAAAGAGTCAGGTGAGGCTGTTAAGCTAATGTGAACACCTGACTCTAATTAAGGCTGCTCTGATACTATAAAAGGGCTCACTCCAGTCAGGCCAAAGAGAGACAGGGAGCCAGAGGAGAGGAAGTGCGGCTGAAGGGATGGGTAATGAAGACACCCTCACACCACGGGAAAGGGAGCCCTAAGGTAAGGGTGAAGACGGCGTTAAGAGAGAGAAGTGGGGGAGCTGTGGGGAAGTAGCCCAGGGAAATGTAGCAATTCTGGCAGTGAAAGATCGGCTGCCAACAGCTGCTGCCATTAGGGTCCCTGGGCCGGAACCCAGAGTAGAGGGCGGGCCTGGGTTCCCCCCAACCTGCCACTACAGAAACACCTCCTGGGAGGGGAAGACAGGCCCCTGTCAGGATAAGAGGCTCAACTGTTCTTGAATAAGCCGTAGGGACAACAGAGACTGTGGGAGTTCTCTCCCCAACCTCCTTGCTGGCTTGTGATGAAAGGGCTCAGTAGACTGTACCCTGGCCCTAGAAAGAAAAGGGCTACACAGAGGGTCGCAGTGAGCCTCTGAGGCTAGCATAAACTGCCTGGAAGTGCGGGACCCACGGGGACAAGGTCGGAGCTCTGCCACACACTATATATATATATCTATAAATCTCTATATATCTATACATAAATAGACACACAAGTGTTCAGATGTTTAAATGGAAGGCAGTAGCATGAAGTACAATTAGAATTTGCTGGGGGATTGACTGAATGACCTAGCAGGTCATTTCTGTCTCTAATTTCTATGGCTTACGTTAAGAAAGGGAAAATTTAAGAAGCTTATTTGGAGAAAATTTCTGTTCTTAAAATGTATTTGAATAGTCTCTCTATCACTTATCATCTGGGAATAGTGATTTAGTCACTTATCACTTGGGACATTTAATAGTACACTGGACAAATCACTGGGGAATGTACTGAATTCTTTTCTATTTAAATTCTTATATTGTACCCATCACCTTGGTGTTCTGTGTGTCTGCATGGGACAGTTCTGCATGGAAATGAAATGGACTAGATGACCATCTCTTATTTCTGTGATTTTTAGTTTTCTGATAGTGGTGAAGGAAGGATTGAGTCCTTCCTCAGTCTCAATCCTTCGCATAGTACAATATAGGGTGTCACTGCAGCCTCTAGAGATGACTCTACACCTAGTCAGTACTGTACACATATTTTTCCATCCTCTATAGGTATCAGCAGCAGTGAGCATTCCATTCTGGCAGTGGTTTCTACAGCAGTTTGGCAAGAAAAGTGCGGCATGTGGGATTTCCGTAAGTAAACCATTGTGAAAATCTACGCAACATGGCATCTTACATGTCAATACTAGCTTCTTCAGGAACCATTCACAACTTTTGAATAAAAACTGACACCAGGTGAAGTTTGCCTGATTTCAGGATTCATTTCAAACCTTGAATTGTACCAGTTCAGGCAAACGCCAGGTTTTTCAAATAAATTTTCCAAGAGATGGGTTAGTGAGTGAAGACGAGATACAAACTTGACCCAAAGTTCCACTTTGTATCTGTCTCACAGAGATGAACCTGAGCACAGAGTTTCAGATTCAAGGGCTATGTTATCTGAGATTTAGCTTGGCCAAATTTGGTGGTTTCAGCTGACTAACTCAGTCATAGTGGAGGGAGTAGTGAAACCCCAGTGAACTGAACTGGGGGCAGATCTAGCACGAACCCCTTTGAACCAAAAGGATGAGCTTCCTGCAACGTTGGTTTTCCCTCTTCCTGCAAGTGTCCACAAAGTAAAATAAATAAATGAGCTGCTAGCATCTTAGCGATCCCAGAGGAAAGAAGCCTAATTTAACGGTCACAGCTTCCCAAAGCAGAGCCAAGATGCCTGCCTGAGCTTTTGCTGGTTTTTTGTGTTTTTTTAACCCCTGACTGCGGGCAAGCAGCAGAGAGAGTCCACATTGCTATCTGCGTTGACTCCTCACTCTGGAGCTCAACTTGAGCTTTCAGCCTGGACATGTCATACAGGCTGAGGCACTTTAAGTGCCTGGGAAGGAGGCAAGGAAGAAACTGGGAGCTTTATGTAAAACTCTGCCTGTAGATGAGCCTTGGCACTGGCTGCATTTCTCCCCTGAATCTAGCTTTTTAAGTGTTACAACATTTTTAATAACCTCAAATACTTCACGGCTGGTGGTAGCTGTTGGTGTAACTAATAGCAGCAATTTGTTGAAGCTAAAATCTATATATTGCAGTGACGTCTGATGAATTGGAGATGGGCTGAAAGCAAAACACTGGCTTCAAATACCTCTGATCTTTGGATGCTTTTAAATATGCATCTGAAATTCACAGTTCAGGACCATCCCTGCTTCTGACTAGCATGCCAGCAAAGGCAATTAGCAGAAGCTGAGATGGACCTCAAGGGAACAGAGGCATTGTCTACGCAGCAAAGAAAAGTGCTTTCTTCAATCAAGTTGGCTCAATCAAGTCAGTTTACCATTATTGGAAAGCCCCCTCAACACAAACAAATCATGGTCTAGCACTTTTACCATTGTGTTAGCTAGTTGTGTTGTAGACTGTGAGGGCGCTGGATTGAAGAAAGCACCTTTTTTGCCATGTAGACACACCCTCATATGGCGTGAGTACTTCCTGTTTGCTCAGTGAAAGTCTCTTGTCTGGCAGTGCAGCCCAAAGGCTTCCTTCGCCGTAAGCTCAAGAGAACCTGTAGCTCTTATATCTGCTCACCGTCACTGTGAAAGCAGAATTGTCTCATTAATTGCAACTGTATTTCTGTCACTGTAGAAGGTTCTGAAAAAAAAATCTGAAGAGAGGTGGCTTTCTGGCCATAATTTCAGCCCCCTTCAGGGTGAAAGGAAGAGGGACTTCTCTGAGGTGATTTGAAAATGGGCTGGTTACCTGAAAAACTGAGCACCTGTATAGACTCAGCATTATAGTATAGTTCTTGTTTTCAAGATGCTGGACATAGACTCCTTTTTTTACCGCTCCTCCTCAGGTTTAAATTGGTTGGAGCGGGTGGCTTAGTGGTCTAAACACCAGGTCTCTAAATTTCCTGGAACTACAGGTTCAAACCTCACTAGTCAACCGAGCCCTTTGTCCATCTAGGGTGAAGAGATTGAGTTATGTGTGGTGCATAGTTTTTTGGGTAGATATTTACAAAATGGTGGCCATTTCTGCTCCACATGGGTGTTAAAGATCTCATGCAGTTCTTTCTGTAAAGGATTGCCCCAACATTCTTGGCCAAAACTTCCCTTCCCTCTGCCCCACTGTGCTGTGCAGGTTACTGCCGTTCAGCCACTGGTGGCTCCATTTCCATGGTGCTGCTTGTCAATAGTTTGTGAAGTTCTTCTGGATGGGAGGCATGATCTGACAATAGAATATTGCTGTTACTGCTCCTGGTGGGTCAGGTGAGAGGGGGAGTGTGATCACCTAAGGATTTAAAGGTCCTTTTGTTTTAGAAATAGAAAAAATGAGATGCATGGGATGCTTATTGCAGTGATTTTTTTCTGCAGCTTAGAGAGCTCTGCTCCCACATATCTGCCTTTGCTTTTGAGAATTACCATTTCAGTTCTGCCTGTCCTGGGTCATGCTCCTTCCTCACTAGAAAAATCAATTTTAAATCAGTATTATTATTGATTTAAAAACCTCTCTGGATGCTTTGGCTCCAGTGAGCACACAACGTTGAGCACAGAGTTAATTGTCAAATTGTTTGCAGGCAATGTGCGATCTTGTATTGCTGGAGTGCTCTCTTGTGGTGAAATAATGATTGTGCTACAAGCATTGTAGGCTAATGCAAAGGCTGTTTATGCTGGGAACTTGTAGTCTCAGAAGGTGGTTTGCTACTCCTTTGGGTTTACCATCAAATGCCTGTTCCTTGGATGGGAACTGCATTTAAAATGTAAGACAAGTGTCCCCTGTTTAAATGGATTAGACCCCAGCAGGTAAGATGTCCAAGATCACCACTTTCCTTGCAAAAGAAATAGCAAGCGCAAAGTAGAAGCACCCTCATTGAAGTTCTCTACTCATGCCCTCAGCCTCAAATATAGTGCAGAGAATCAAAATGAGCAACACAAACCCAAGACGCTTTAAATGTTTGTTATTTAACATAAATTACATTTTCTGCAGACCTCAGCTTTGTGCTTTGTGATGTATTGTGTCAGTTATTTACAGGAATGTGAGGTGATATCACAAGACTGGTATGGAATGCAGGGACAACTGGGGAGCATGGCTTTTGAGTCCACATTTTAAATGAGGGAGTCTCTACCCCTTATTAGCCCATCGTTTCAAATGGAAGCGAAGATGCTAAGCACTGCTAAAAATCAAATCCAGGTCATCCAAATTTAGGTTTCCAATTCTGGAAATGTGGGCCTTCATGATTTACCCAAGGCTATAGTGCGAGTCAGTGACAGACATGGGGAAGGTGGTGGGGTAAATTGTCCTACTGCTGCTAGCCACTAGACCAGGGGTCGGCAACCTTTCAGAAGTGGTGTGCCGAGTCTTCATCTATTCACTCTAATTTAAGGTTTCACGTGCCGGTAATACGTTTTAACGTTTTTAGAAGGTCTCTCTCTATAAGTCTATAAACTATTGTATGTAAAGTAAACAAGGTTTTAAAAATGTTTAAGAAGCTTCATTTAAAATTAAATTAAAATGCTGCTCTTATCAATTTAGTGGAGTGGTTCTTAACCTGGGGTGCACGCACCCCCTGGGGCAGGGCCGGTGCAAGGATATTTTGCTTCCTAGGCGAAACTTCCACCTTGCGCCCCCAGCCCCACACACATTGGTTCATTGAGGGGCAAATCCCAATGAGCCCCCAGGGGCCAGCCATGCCCAGGGGCTGCTCCCCAGACCAGGTTCCTCCCTCCCCGCCCCTGAACTCCCCTGGAGGGTGAACAGCCCCCCCCCCCACGAGCCCTCCCCACCCCACCCAGGTGGCCCCCGCCCTGAGTCCACTCACTGGCTTTGCCGGGCTTGGGCCGCTGCAGCAGCTTGGCAGGGAGGAGCCGCCTTCCGGAGGCACTGGAGAGCCAGAGTGTCCTGCTTGCGGCAGCAGCAAGCCCCAGCCATGGAGGAGCCAGCACGGTGCAGGGGGGAAGCAAAGGCAGAGGCGCCGCTAGCGGGGAGCAGCTGTGCCCCCTGCAGCCCAGCACCCTCCCGGGGGCTCCTGCAGGCTGCAGTGGATGTATGCAGGCGCCAGCCCCCTGCACCCCCCGGCTCTCCCCTCGCCTAGGTTTACCGTATTTCAACAATCAAAAAAGAGGGGAGAGCCCTGCCCTAGCCCTGCCCCCATCCACTCCCTCCCACTTCCCACCCCGATTGCCCCAGTCAGAACCCCCAACCCCCCACCCCGCTCCTTGTCCCCATACTGCCCCCTCCTATATATAAACAGACTTCAGACACAATTTTTACCACTAAAAAACCATAAATCTTGCTTAAACCATGTAAACAATACTTTAACTCTTGTTATAATAGACATCAAATCTCTTTCTACCCCTCACTTAAATTTAAGTATTAAAACCTTTATTTACGAAAAAGATTGTGTTTTCCCACCAATTACCAGTCTGGGATTTTGCCCACCCATTCCCACCCACAACAAAGTACATTTTACCCGCTCCCACTATTATGGCAGTGGGTCGTGCAGGACCTGTGGGATCCCAGTCCCGCTGCAGAGCTATAGTCACTTCCTTTTGCTAAGTTAAGTAATGAACTAGGACTGTGGGAGCACCGTTCTCTCACAACACTGACACTTTAAGCTTTGTTGGACCATTGCAATGTATAAACTGCTGTTTCACAATGCTACCTCTTCTGTGTGAAAAAATATATTTTCCATTGTATGCCATATACTTTTCATATACCTTATCTACCATTTTTCTTCTGGTTCTTCTTTCTCTCAGTGGATGATTCCTTTTGCGGTCATGCTGGTTACAATCCCAAATCTGGGTTTGGCTTACGTGGTGGCCTTTGTCTCTGGTCTCAGTATTGCATCGTCTTTGCTGTTGCCATGGTAGGCAAATCTTACATTTGAAGTGTATGTGTTTGTGCGTGTGCGTGTGTGTGTGCTGTGTGGAGTTCACTATGTAAACACTCAGAATTTGGCAACAATTACCACCCAGTGGTACCTGAGAAATCAGAGTTTTCCCCTATATTTAGACTAGGAGAGATCTGTGATAACTATGTTGTAATCAGTGTCATGTGTGAACTGTTAATGTCTGGTATGTGTGTACATATGTGTAAATGTAAATGCTCTCTGAAAATATTCGTAAATTAATTAGTAACCTACATGTGTCTAGAACTCCTGTGAATAGTAAATGAATCAGTCGTTTAGATTTAGTTTTTAATAGTACTCTAGAATTTATATTGGAAATTGCATACAAATCAATTAATACTAAACAATTAAGAATGTAGCATGGGCAGCCTGCACCAAGCTGTAGATCCCTACAGAGCAGCCCTATGATGGAGAGCAAATGCAGCAGTGTGCTATAGGGGCAGGCATAGGTGCTGACTCATGGGTATTTCGGGGCTTTGACTTTAGGTGAGCAACTTTAAATCCTCTGCATCAGTGGGAGAATAGGCCCTTTTAGTGTCCTAACACTGCTGCTTTGTTAATGCACTCTAGTTAGTTATATGATAGGGCTTCTCATAGATTCACAATCACCCAATATCTAACTTAGATATTTTTGTACCTTTCTATTATCATGGAATCATAGAATAACAGGGTTGGAAGGGACCTCAGGAGGTCATCTAGTCCAACCCCCTGCTCAAAGCAGGACCAACCCCAACTAAATCATCCATTTCTATTACTTTAAAAAAGAGGTAAATATTGTAACCATGCGATGTGAATAAAATTCTACCTTGGGGTTTTGTTCGCTTACTAGATTACAACCTTGTGAACTGTTATTGTCATGCATTTCCTATTAAAACTTTTGTCCTCCTTTCAATCAGTATAACCTATTTGACTAGCTCCCTGCAGAAGTAATAAATTAAAACGTCATCAAACTCATTTCTGAAAGAAGGTTTTTTGCTTAGTAGTTAAATTACCCAGCAGTGTGCTGCAAATGTTTTAACAAGTGCCTCCCTCAAAAATGTTCCACCTCAGTCAGCAAATTTTGACATTCCCTGGGTAAAACATTCTACCCACTCAATTGAACCAATGAGGGTTTGCAAAACCAAATTCCAACCTCCACTGCCCACCTTCACATTTAGATGGCAAAGCCCCTAGCATTACTAATTTTGGTCTGTTGACCTAGCAGTGCAGAGTTAACACCCTCTTTTCTGTTTCTGTGTTCTTTGCCATCTGACTTTCTCTGTTTGTAAGTCTCAGCCTAAATATCGTGTCAAAAATAAATGATCTCGGTTGCACAATTAATTCCACAAATCAAACCTTCAGGAAAAAAGACCCTGTAAACTCTATGGTAAAGAGGCTCAGAAACTTCTACTTGAGGCTTTTACACGCCTCTTCTCTTGCTGGTCTGCAGGTCAATGTTGCCTGATGTAGTTGATCACTTTCGCCTGCTGAATCCTCATGCAAAGGGACCTGAAACCATCTTTTATTCTTCATACGTCTTCTTTACTAAGATGTCGGCTGGGATTGGATTAGGAATTTCTGCAGCAAGCCTGGAGTAAGTGATGTTTTATATCCACTTAGTTGCTGTATTAAAGGGCTCTGAGGTGCTGTGTGAGCAGTAAAGAGTCTTGTGGCACCGTATAGACTAACAGACGTTTTGGAGCATGAGCTTTCGTGGGTGAATACCCACTTCGTTGGATGCATGTAGCTGGTGCTGTGTGGTAATTGCCTTCTCACCATTTGCAAAAGGAGGGAGCTCAAAGACAGTCTGGTTGCCAGCTTGAATTTATAATGGCCGAATCCTAAACACAAAATTGTTATCTGACAGGTCAGACTTCTGGTCACCAGGACACCTGGTGGCCTGTTAAGAACTGTTTGGTTTTAGATTGCTTTCTTTAGGTAGCCGCATGGACTTAGTGGTTTGGGCACTAAGAGTCAGGAGACCTGGGTTCTGTTCTCAGTTCTGTCTCAGGCCGTCTTTGTTATAGAATCATGGAATATTAAGGTTGGAAGAGGCCTCAGGAGGTCTTTGTCAAGCCAGGCCTTAAAAACCTCTAAGGATGTAGATTCAACCACCTTCCTAGGTTGACCTTGAGCAAGTCAATTCTTTGGCCCTCTGTTTCCCCTCCCACTGTTTGTCTAGTCTGCTTAGATTTTATTTTATTTTGAACAAAAAATAGCATTTTTTCTAGGAAAAGCAGACCAGGCCCTTTAAAGCTTTCATGTCGTCGAAACCCCAATATCCAATGGAAAAATTTCAACCAGCCAGATGAATGTCACAAGTCACTTTTTTTCAAATAGATGGTAGAGCCAGTGTAATTAACCAGATATTTCTGAAATGTTCTTGAAAAGTGGAGTGCTGTGACCCTACAGTACCTCCCCTCCGCGCTGACCTTGACTTTGCACCATAGAGGTCATGTTATGTAGAGCAGGAGATCAAGTCCCAGTTGGCGGTTGTGATTTAACTATGTGTCTTCTGCCACTGCTACTCCAGTTTAAGGCTGGAGAACCAAAATGAGAAGAAGTTGGGATGTGGTAGCTCCCGTGTAGACTGCACAGCAAACCACTTGTCAGTACTTATCTGTCGACAAGCTGTTATGAATTTTCAGCAGATGCTGCAGTGCTTTTTTTTCCTCAGGAAAACAAGTCTCTGTGTTTTAGTGACTACATACGGAGAGCTCATAACTAACAGAATTACTGTCAACTGATTAACGCTACTTCACTCCAGTTAGCGAGCTCCCAACAGTTTGCCATCTGCTGGAGTCCAGAGCTGACATTTATGGGAGAGCATAGGAGGCAGTTTGATGGAATATGGGTAATAATTTTTCATAGGTGCATGTTCAGGATGAGACAGAATAATTCTACAAGTTGGCACTGAACAGCTCAGGGCATCAGTAATTGTAATACTATGCACACCTCTGGCCCTGATTCAGCCTATCACATAAGTACATGCTTAACTTTAAGCATAGGAGTAATCCTTTCCCTGTTCAGCAAAGCTCTGAAGCATGTCCTTAGCTTTAAGGAGGTAAGAACTTCTGTTGATGCCAGTGGGACTACTCACCTTCGTTTAAAGTTAAGCACATGCTTAAGAGCTTTGTTGAGTAGGGATAGGATTCACTTATCAGACAAGCTCCCCTATATAGAGACTTGGCAGAATTCAATTTTTATTTTTTTTTAATTCTGATGGATAAGATCAATATTTATTGTAAGCATTTTTTCAATTTTTATCTATTTAAATTTTCACAGTGGCACAAAATTATGGGTTTTAAGTTTTTATTTTATTTTTATCTCTTTAAATGTTCATGGTTGTGGGAAATTATGGGGGGAGATCAGACAATTATTTAATGACAATACATACTGAGATTCAAAAAGCTAAAGCTTTATAATCATTAAAACACAAATTGTCAACATCACGTCAAAATATACAAAATAGATCTCCTTAAATCAAACTCTAATAAGTTCTCAAGGAGCATTTTTTCTTACTTTGCCTCTGTGTACATTTTGATTATTGTCAATGGAAATATTTTTTTCTCAGTTTGTGCGTGTACAGTGAAATTGACATTTAACAATAAAAATCTAATCCTTCCAAGCCTAGCTATATAGGATTTCATTTCACTATTGTCCCTCTTTGTCTGTACAGTAGTAACAACAGCACGTAAGTCCATGCTTTGACTGCATAAAGGTAATGAAATTATTTGAGAGAAGGCACAAAGAGAAGGAGTGGAAGAAAGGGGGGAAAAGGGCTGAAACCCGCTCCCATTGAAATCAATAACAAATTTCATGTTGGTAGCCGTAGGATTGACCCCCCCCCCCAAAGGGAGCAGATAAGCATAGGCGGCAGGTTTGTATAATTTTTGGTGGGGCCCAAAATGGTGGTGCCCCCCCACTCCCGCCCTGTAAGCCGATATAAAATGAAGCTACAACCCGTCAGTGCCACAAGATTACAAGGGTCAATTAAAAGTGGAAAGTCAGAAGCAGCACTTACCTACTTCAATATACATTTTACCATCACTGTATAAAAATGGTTCCAATTGTCGATGGAATCTGATTAATTTAAGAGCACATTACAATTAAATATTTCAATTCTCAGTCATTTTAAGACTTTGCCACACACTAGTTTGTCTGTACACCAGTTTCAGACAATCCTTTATAGCAATTTTACTCCAGGTCCTATGTGAAACCAATCAATCACTTCCTCCTCTCACCCGCATCGTTTTGTTTTAAGCTGTAATCAAAAGTGGCTTCATCTGCTTTAAAAGTCACAGAGCAGCAGCCACAAGTCTGCAGGTCTTAGGGATATTGTCCTGGTCAACTCAGTCAAAATTAATTACAACCTAGATGGGATTATGGTGAGGGGGCACGGCCCCCTCCACTCCCCTCCCCCTCCTGAGGTGCTACAGCACCAGCAGCTTGCACTGCTGTTATGCTGTAGCCCTTAGGCGGCAGCAGCAGCAGCAAGGGAGAGAGACGCGCGCTGCGCGCTCTTTACGTTCAGGCAGGGAAGCTCCAGGCAGGGCTGGCTCTAGGTTTTTTGCTGCCCCAAGCAAAAAAAAATTTGGCTGCCCCCCTTCCCAGCCCTGGGCTCCCCCCGTACCCTCCTGCTGCCCCAGTCCTGGGCTCTCCCCCCACCCACCCACACCCCCTGCCACCCCAGCGCTGGGCTTCCCGCTTTCCTCCCCACCAGTGCCCTCCCCCCACACCTCCTGCTGCCCCAGCCCTGGGTCACTGGTAACTTGCTCCCAGGGCGGGTCATTCAGCCGGAATTTTGGATGTGCACAAAACACAGACAGGATTGGTTCCCATATGGTTACAGAGCTGCAGTAAAGTGGAACAATTTTCAGCTTGTGTGATTGGAGGATATCTGGATGCATATTATAAGACTGTCCTCCATAAATGCGGAAAAGTTGAGGTGCCTTTATTATTCTTTTGTTCCACTCTTTCTTTCTATGGGGAATTTGCCAATGCAATATCACTGTCTTCCTTTCAAACAAACAAAAAGGCAATGGCTGTTGAAAATAGCAATTCCAGTCCTAATAAGCATTTCTTGCTCAATTTTATCCTACTTTTTCTACAGCAAGTTACAATGGATCAGTATATTTGATTTGGGAGAAATTAAGTAAAAGTTGCCCAAACCGAGCTTGAGCACTCCTGAATTTTGAGGTGTTCAAATCTGGAAGGCAGGTGCTGGGGGTGGGAGAGGGCTGTGGGCTCCATGGGGGAGCATGGCAGCAACTGTCTGGAGCTGCACGGAGCCAGACACGCTGGTCTGAGTGGCACAGTAAGCGGTTTGGGGGTTGGAGAAGGGGTAGGGGGTTCCAGGGGGCAGTCAAGGGACAAGGAGCAGGGGGGGTTGGATGGGGCAGAGGTTCGGAGGGGCAGTCAGGGGACAGGCAGCAATTGGATAGGCATGGGAGTCCAGGGGGTTTATCAGGGGACAGGTAGGGGGTGGGGTCCTGGGGGGAAGTTGGGTGGGGTCTCAGGAGGGGGCAGTTGGGGACAAGGAGAAGGGAGGCTTAGATAGGGCCATAGGGGCTGGGGTCCCAAGGGGCAGTTGTCTCGGGAGGGGGTAATCGGGGGACAAGGACCAGTGGTGCTTAGATAGGGGGTGGGGGTCCTGGGAGGCATTTGGGGCAGGGGTCTGGGGAGGGGGCAATCAGCAGCCAGGGGCTGGGATTCAAAGGCTGGCAGCCAGGGGCTGGGATTCAGGGGCTGGCAGCCGTGGGGAGCCCTGAGCCCTTTAAATCCCAGCCGCCGCCGCGGCTGGGATTCAAAGGGCTCTGGGCTCTCTGCCCCTGCGGGCAGCCCAGAGCCCTCTGACTCCCAGCCACGGCTGGGATTTAAAAGGCTCTGGGCTCCCTCCGGCTGCCGGCAGCCCAGAGCCCTCTGACTCCCGGCCGTGGCTGGGATTTAAAGGGCTCTGGGCTCCCCGCGGTTGCAGGCAGCCCAGAGCCCTCTGATTCCCAACCGCGGCTGAGATTTAAAGGGCTCTGGGCTCCCCGCCGCAGCGGGCAGTGCAGAGCCCTCTGACTCCCGGCCGCAGCTGGGATTTAAAGGGCTCTAGGCTCCCCGCGGCTGTAGGCAGCCCAGAGCCCTCTGACTCCCCTGCGCTCCAAGCAGGGGAGAAACCTAGCTCCAAATATTGGTGGAGCAGAGCCCCTGATTGTGAATATTCCTGGCCCATATAAGTTGGCGCCCATGCAGATAAGATATAAAAAGAGGAAGTGTAAGAAGAAATTGGAGCAGCCGTTCAGTTAGTGGTGGAAGGGCAGGAGATCGGGGAAAGCCCTTAATGTGACCAAGTGCCTTTTGGGTAGGGGAATAACAGCAATGTCCGTATCTGTGTTTTCATAGGTTTGCCGGTTATAAAACAGGGCTGTGCAGGCAATCCAGCACTGTGATCCTCACACTGAAAATCCTGATTGGGGCAGTCCCTGCCATTCTCATTGTTATAGGCTTATCCATACTCCTCTTCTACCCAATCACTGAAAAAAGTCGAAAAGAAACTGAGTTTGCACTCGAGCTGTTAAGGTAGGTTTGACTCAGCAGCAAAGTGCAATAATATCAGAGCAGCCTGTCTTACAGGACCCCAGGATTCAGGGTGGGGGAAATTATTAGCTACTATCATAGTTTTGCGTTTGTTTAAAGTTTTTTAAATTCTGTAAATTAGCAGAACATTACGTTTTTCTCGTACAGGGGTTCTCAAACTGGGGGTCGGAGCCATCAGCCTCTATCCCAAACCCCGCTTTGCCTCCAGCATTTATAATGGTGTTAAATATATTTTAAAGTGTTTTTAATGTATAAGGTGGGGGGTCACACTCAGAGGCTTGCTATGTGAAAGGAGTCACCAATACAAAAGTTTGAGAACCACTGTTCTAGTATCTTACCTTTGTTGCAGAGTCCTTGTGTATATAGGGTGTCTTTGTAAAAAATTTCTTCTGTTTCGTTTCCCAAAGTTATCTGCAAATTTAAATGACACAAAATAATGCACAGAAATCACATAATCCACCAGCCTTTCATGAGTGAAACATAGCACAGCACCATTATACTAAAGTTTAAGCTTGGACGTGGAGAATATTGTACCCAGTGGAAACCAGAAGGGGACATTTCTTAGGTCATGTTTAATTATATTCTCCTTAGCTATCTGCAAATGGGAAAAAAAAAATTTCTTTCTGGTGTGTAAAGAAGGTCTGAAATCTTGTGGTAGGTTGCGATTAAAAATTTGTTCTGCTTGTTTTTTACATTCATTCATATATTCTTTTCCTTTTCTTTTCTTCCTGGAAGACTCCTGGTCCAGTTAAAAAAAAATTAGGCCAAATATCAAGGGTGAGGGGAGTAAACCCTCAGCCATCATTTAGCGTATTTAAGACAATATTAAGTCCTCAAAATATACTGTAGAACAATCCCCCCTGTCTGGTTGATGGCTTAGGTAATATAATTTGAGGGGAGGGATAGCTCAGTGGTTTAAGCATTGGCCTGCTAAACCCAGGCTTGTGCAGTCAATCCTTGCAGGGGCTACTTAGGGATCTGGGGCAAAATCAGTACTTGGTCCTGCTAGTGAAGGCAGGGGGCAGGACTGAATGACCTTTCAGGGTTTAGATAGGTATATCTCCATCTATTATTATTTAATAGGTCTTTGCTGTTTCTCCTTTGTATGATCTTAAAATACCAGATGTGGAAATTGGTCAAGACACTGTAACAAACATACCTTGCTAGTGGTTTTCACCTTCTCTCTCTTTATTATTCAAGGTTGCTAAATTTTAACCTGTAAGTTTAGCTAAAAAAATAACAGTAAAATAACAGCCAGCAGGGAAAAATAGAAATCTCTTCACCTGTGATCCTCTCTGTCTTTTACAGAAGAAGTCATCTGAGCACTGACAACCTTTCCAAAAATGAAGAGGATACCTGGATATGAAAGTTCAGAGAGAAGTGTCTTTTCAAACCGAAGTCTGACCTCAGATTCCAAAGCACTGTACTTGGGGGGCGGGAGGAAGGAAGGGAAAGTCTTCTGAGTTATCCCACTTAAGTTTTATTAGCGGATACTGGAAGCACCAGTACACAAAAGTGCAAAGGGCTCTGTTACATTAAGGATAAGGATCTGATTTTGACTGACAAAATAGGAAGATTCTGAGGACAGCCAATAAGGTGCCTGAAGGGGATGCTCACAATTCATAAGTATGAAACTTCATCCAGTGTTCTGATGCCCTTAAAGTGGTGTTAGAAAGATTCAGTAGGTGGCACTCTTCCCTCTAGTCAGTGCTGAACCAGACCCCCAGCACTGTACTGAGGATAACCTGCTTCTGAAGATGCTGTGTTTCGTGAGACATAAAACCAAAGTCCTGCAATCACGAAATTTCTTCTGGAACTGTTGGCAAGATCCAGGGGTGTTTAAACATGGTGTCCTGGCCAAACTTTAACTCAGGAGATTACATTCTTTTGACCTAAATTGTCCTTGTGGCCTCTGTTGGATACAGTATTCTTCATCACTTTTTCCTAAACTGTTCGCTGCACATTTGCTACGTGTCACTCTAGAAGTGTCTGCATTTCGGCGGCTGATGGACGTGATCCTTGTGTATAATTTGTTCAAGTTTGTAAAGCCCTTAGGGATTCTGAGGATGAAATGTGCTATAAACATGTAAGATTTAGTGCTTCTTTTTGAGTTCCAACAAGCCCTGGATGCAGTTGATAACAGCCGCGTGTTGAAAACGTTCTCGCAAATAACTGCTCCAAACCTGATTTTAATGTGACTTTATTTGGGGGCGTTAAGTCAAACTTTTATATTAATAGAGGCCTACATTTTCAAGAGTGATTGACTAGTGATCTGGGGTGCCTCAGTTTTTGAGTGCCCCCTTGACACTTCAAAGTGCCCAGTTGTCAGGGTGTGGGTGCTCTGCCCTTTCTAAAAATCAGGCCCACTTCAGGCAGCTCATGTTGGAGCACCCAAAATCACTAGTCACTTCTGGAAATTTAGGCCTTACATTTTTGTATTTTACTTGGACGAGGCACACATTCCCACATACAGAACGCTGTCCTGCATCTATTGAGAGCTGCAGCAGTGCTACAAATTCTCAGCATATATGTAGCAATTTAGAATAACGAGCCTGCACCGGTTGTCTAGTTGGTGCCTTTTTGAGCCAAGGTGCTTTAGAAGCATTAATTAAAGCTTCACCACACCCCTGTAAGGGGTACATACCACTGTGTACATCTTGCAGGGAGGGAAACTGACCCACAGAGATTAAGAGCTAATCCAGCTCCCATTAGAGTCAGTGGGAGTTGGATTAGGCTGTAAGTGATTTGCTCAAGGTCATCCAGCAATTTAGTGATGATACTGAGACTAGATTCCAGGAAGCCTTTTATTGAAAGACACTGTGAAGTGAAATTAATGCATTCACTGGAGTCTTTTGTTTCTTTTAGTAGTAGAAGGTTCTCAGTCCAGTTTAAAATCTAATGCCTGATTTAGCGAACCGTCTCCATTTAGCAAAGCACTTAAGCATCTGTTTAAGTCCTATTGAGTTTAATGAGACTTAAACACATGGTTAAATGCTTGTTGACTAAGGATGGACTTAACCACATGTATAAGAGTTTTGGTGAATTGAAGCCAAAATCTGCTTTTGGTTTAGGTCATGGACAAAACAGAAGTATCTGTATATGGGTGGCATTTGTCTTTGAAAGACTACAAATCATAAGCAGCGTTGTCAATTTGGAGTCTGATAGAATTTGAAACCGAGAGATATTATATTCTAAAATAAGAGTTTTCTGTTATGCAAGTAATATTACACAGCAGCGAAACTAGAAAAGAAACAAGTTGGAAGTGCCAGTCTATACCTGGGGGTAAGTTTGGTGTCTTTAAATATTCCACTTTTAAAACAACAAAAAGTACTAGTAAAAGCCAGGTTGCCCATTCAATTTAACTTTTTGCAATGCAAATGTTACTAGCAACAGCAGGGGCGGGCAAACTTTTTGGCCTGAGGGCTGCATCGGGTTTCCGAAATTGTATGGAGGGCTGGTTAGGGGAGGCTTCTCGCCCCCTGACGGCCCTCTGGGATTCCTGCCCCATCCAACCCCCCCCTGTTCCCCGACAGCCCCCAGAACCCCCTCCCCTGACTGCCACCTGCCACCCCATCCAAGCCCTCCTCTCATTCCTGACACACACCCCCGAGACCCCTGCCCCATCCAACCACCCCTTCTCCCTGTCCTCTGATCGGCCCCGGAACCCCTACCCCTGACTGCCCCCTGCTGCCCCATCCAATCCCACCTCTCCTTCCTGACTGCCCCCTGGGGACCCTTGCCCCCATTCAACCCCCTGTTCCCCGCCCTCTGCCCTGACCCCCATCCACACCCCCACCCCCGACCACAACCCCGAACTCCCCTGCCCTCTATCCAACCCCCCCTGCTCCCTGCCCCCTTACCGTGCTGCCTGGAGCACTGGTGGCTGGCAGTGCTACAGCCGCACCGCCCAGAGTACCTGGACAGGCAGCCGTGCCGCCCAGCTGGAGCCAGCCACACCACCGTGCAGCACAGAGACCGGGTCAGGCTGCGGCTCTGCAGCTGCACTGCCTCAGGAGCTCGCAGCCCCACCACCCAGAGCATTGCACCAGTGGCGGGGCGAGGTGAAGCTGTGGGGGAGGAGGAACAACAGGGATGGGGCTGGGGGCCAGTCTCCCGGGGCAGGAGCTAAGGGGCCAGGCAGGAGGGGTCCTGTGCCCACCTCTGAGCTAGAGAGCTAGCTCCTCAGTTGCTATAAATCCATAGTTTCAGGTCAATGGAACTACATCCATTTATACAAGCTAAGGACCTAGCTTGGTGGGTTTTTAATAAAAGAGTAGCTGAAACTACAGACAGTGTTTGATTAGACATTTTTAAGGCTGCATGTCTGTCATGGAGGTTATGGATTCCGTGACCTCCATGACTTCTGCAGCAACCAACGTGGCTGGCTCCAGGGCTGCCCGAGGAGATCAGGCATCCCCTGGGATGCTGGGACAGTTTGGGTATGGGAGGGGGCTCAGGGATGGGCAGGGGGTTGGGGTGTGGGGCAGCGCTTACCTTGGGGGGAAGGAGGGTGGGCCAGCACATCCCTGCAGCTCCTAGGCAGAGGGACCAGAGGGCTCCATGCGCTGCCCACACTCAGTCACTGCCCCCGCAGCTCCCGGCCAATGGGTCTCGGGCCTTGCGCCACCCCCACCCCCCCACATCTCCTGCCAACACCAGCAGGGGTCCCGGGCTGAGCGCTGCCACCTGGCCTTCCCCCCAGCACCAGAGGGGGTCCTGGGCCATGCACTGCCGCCCGCCTTGCCCCCAGCACCAGTGGGAGGCCTGGGCTGCCCGCCGCCCTCCACTCCCCCAGCACCAGCAGGGGGCCTGGGCCGCACGCCGCCACACACCTCCCCCTCAGCACCAGCAGGGCTCCTGGGGACACCCCCCCCCAGCACCTGCCATGCCCCTGGACTGCCCCCCCTCCCCGAGCACCTGCAGCCCCCCAGCCCAAGTTTTAGTTAGAGGTATATAGTACAAATCATGGACAGGTCATGGGCCATGAATTTTTGTTTACTGCCTGTGACCTGTCCATGACTTTTACTAAAAATACCCACGACTAAAACGTAGCCTTAGACATTTTTTAACATGACCATGGCCTGTGCAATGTATACTATATCAGCTGTGCAACTGGGTTTACAGACTTCAGCCCTATGCAGTGTGAGCCTTCTGAGTTATAAAACCGCACCTTACCTCTGCTTCTGGCAAGAAATTTTTCAGGGTTTCTAATGGAAATACTTGCATATGACAGTATTAATGAATATCGTCAAAGTACGGCAGAAATCTTTGTAGATAAAACATATAACTATATTTTTATAATTTGAATAGTGCTGAGTTATTTTATGATATTATCAAAGTTGTATTTTTGTTCATAACATGAATGTATTTTTCTAAGGTTTAAAGAAAAAGCACTAACAATGGATTTGGAGAAGGAAGCAGGATAGGGATTTTTTGTATCTTTTCTCAAGGCTTAATGTTTGCACTGTGAAAGAATGAATTCTTTTTTTATCTTCTAGCAATTTTTTAAAAACTAAGCACAATCATTGTCTATACCCTAAACATGTGTCAGAAAGAATCAGATCTCTGTATTATTATGTGTGCATATTAAATATTTACACTAAGTACAATCCGGATTGAGTAATAATTCTCTCTCTGCTATAGCTGAACCTTAGAGATAAGGCTGCTAACACAGTTCCAGATTCAGTCCATGAGGCATGCAGGGATTTCCATTTGTTTTTTCCATTCATACAAGAGCAGAATTTGAGTGGAGTTGGGCAGACCCGGAGCCCCAATTTTGCAGCCATAGACCTTCTTGATTGGGAGCTCTTTCGGGCCCATTGGGCCCATAGTTTATTTCAGAATCTAAATCCTAATCTCCTTTTGGATTTGCCTTTATGGGTTATGCATCCATAAAGTTCAGAAATATGTAAGTCTCCTTGGGAGACTGCTAGTGAGGGAAGTTCTTGAGTCCCTCAATGAATGACACTTGTACAGTAATTTGAAACAAATGCTCAGTTTATGAAGGACAAAATAGTACAGATCAGTGATTTCCAAGCTTTTCAGGCAACAGAATCCGTTATATCACAGCTCTCACTGTGCCAGCGCATTGTTATCTGACAGGGCTAGAGGGATACTAATTTTCTAACAGTTTTTGTTTAAAGTGTAATCTTATAACCAGGTTCTCCCAACCATACTACAAACAACACCGTCCCCCCGCCAGTTAGAGTTGGAGCTGGTGAAAACCTGGTGTTGATTTTAATGGGAGCAGGAGCAGGCTTGGCGTATTAAATTGTGCATGCTTTTACTTAGCCCGCTCCAAACCTCCGTCCTATCAGCTCCAGAATTTGGAGGGCCCCAAGCTCCACTGTGGGTTAGAGTGCGTACAGCTGAATGGGAAACAAGCAGTGACAGTGCACTACGGCCCAGCATTAAAACAGGGAAGGGAGAGCCTAGAGAACCAGAGACAAAAGCCTGAAGCACCCATGCTTGTATGTTTATAAGTGACTGGGATAGACCAAGTGAAGCGAGTCCATATGTAAAGCCTTGTGTAGTCTGAGGCTTTCTGGATCCAGTTTGTAGTGATTGATGCACATTCCCTATTGATTTTCTAGACACCTCTACCCCGATACAACGCGACCCAATATAACATGAATTCGGATATAACGCGGTAAAGCAGTGCTCCAGGGGGGAGGGGAGGACAGCTGTGCACTCCGGCGGATCAAAGCAAGTTCGATATAACACAATTTCACCTATAACGCGGTAAGATTTTTTGGCTCCCGAGGACAGAGTTATATCAGGGTAGAGTTGTATTTGTGAGCTGTCTCAGATAATAAACACCCCCTTAGTGGTGGAGAAATAGTGGTTTAACTTTGATCAAACAACTCCTTTCAACTTTATATATATTTTTTTCTGATATTGAAAAAACATTTCTGGCTTGTTAACATTCCACCAAAGCCCATGAGGCTCTTTGCAAATATCATGAATTCCTGAGCTTTGGTTTTCCTTGACAGTGAACCGATGCTTGTTAGCAACCCAAGCATCCCCTCGTCATGGGCTGCGGGAGGAGGAGGAGTGTTTATTTTGCTTTACAGAGAAGTCACTAAAATGTCCACTGTTGCAATGGAAACTGGGAGTTGCACTGTTGCATTACCTGTAGGAAGAATTCCCAGATGTAAGATTCTCAGCTCACATTTGTGTGTCAAATGTCTTTCACTTTGGAAAACTGATGCACTCCTCAAGACAGGCAGATCAATGGAGTTCATGTTATTGTTGGCGGGATGCGAGTTTCATATTTTCATATATTCTGCTCCAAGATTCCAGTGCTTCATTATGAGCTTTTTGTTATTTTTTCTCATTTGAAAGAACATGTTTCAGATACTTTGACAGCATGTGCTATATATTTCTTATGTCTATACAGATATAGTACACGTTCATAATATATAAAAGGAGTACTTTCATACTGGTTCACGTATAAGTCCGTATATCATCTTGCATTGAATCCAGTGCGTAAGACACATGCTATTTGCATCACCTGTTGCCTGTTAGATAGCATATTAAACACATATGGCCAAGAGATGAATGAGGTAGACAAAAAGGCTATGTCTACACTTGCATGCTTCCCTGGGTATTTGTCCATGTACTGCTAGCGCATGAATCCTGTACCCATACTAAATATCCTCATATGCTGAGTTGGGCACAGGTACATACTGTGCACAGGCATAACCCATGTCCACGCTACCCCTTTTTAGTATGTGATAATAGTACTACCTTTTCAGGGGCAGTATCCCAGAGTCCTGTGTGTCACAGGAGACACAATGAGAACCACCTTGTTGCATGTTGCTGGTACTGTACATCGCCTTCATACATTTGATGTTAGCAGGTTCTGATCATCTCTCCCTTCTACCAAACAGCGCTGGAGATGTGGTGCAAGTGTATGATAATGTGGTTCTGCTACTGCTCACTGGACAAATGTTCATGTGATACAGTATCGGATCCAGGGTGGAACTGGTCCAGAAAAATTTGAGATAGCGAAGATGGCTGATCCAGAGGGGGAATGAAAATCCACTGTGGTCCCAAGGAATGGGTGTGTTGAGTGCTGGGTTTCGAATGGTATGTCCATGGGTGGACTGCATAGTTCTGGTCCCAGAGAATCAGCTTGGTGTGGTGGGACCACAATTTGGAAACATGGGCTGATGTGGTTGCAGAACTTCAAAATGAGGAAGCAGACCTTCATCGAGTTGTGTGAGGAGTTTGCACCAACCCTCCAGCACAGACAACTCGATTTCTGAAATCCATACCAGTGCAAAATTGGGTGGCTATTGTCCTTTGGAAGCTGGCAATACTCAACAGCTATTTGTCACTTGCAAAGCAGTTTGGAATTGTGAAGTCAACTGTTGGAGCAGTGGTTGTACAGGTTTGCCAGGCTGTCAATAATGTGATCTATCCGTGCATGCTTGCCATAACCGAAGTCCCTGAAATTATTGTGGGATTTCAGAGGATGGGTTTCCGTATTTTGTGGGGCCATTTACGGAACACACATCCCTATACTTTGCCCACAGAAAGGGGCCAGAGAATACGTGAACTGAAAAAGGTGCTATTCACAGGTTCTCCAAGGCATAGGAGACCACAGGAGTCGGTTGATGAACATGAATGTTGGGGAAACCGGAAAGGTCCATGATGCCACGGTGCTCAGGAGGTTGGAGTTGTACTGCCGGGGAGAACAAGGACTTTATTCCCCCAAAAGGGTGTGATTATGTACAATGTTTCTGTGCTGACATTTATTTTTGGGGACCCCACATACCTACTCTTACTGTAGCTCATGAAGGTGTACCCCGACATCGCTGACTCAAGAAAAAGGGAAGTTAACGACAGATTTAGCAGCTCCAGAAAGGTGGCTAAGTGTGTGCCTTTGGGCGGCTGAAAGCCCACTGGTAATGCCTCTGGACCAGTCTGGATGCCAATGTAGCCAATAGGGTTTGGATTATTTTGGCATGCTGTGCCTTGCAGAATATATGTGAAGCTAAAGGAGAATACTCCCACTCTGAGTAGTCACAGAACAGATCTGTTTCTCAAAACATGTACAGGCAGCCAGATCCAACCCATGTGCACACAGTGCAGGGAAATTTGTGATGCTGTGTGTTAGTACATCATCGAACAGGAGAGAGCTGGAAGCAGATTGGGGGCTGTGCCAAAGGACACTACTGTGATGAGATGGTGCCGTTGGAAAAGCTCAATAGAGCATTGCCACATACTTCGGTTGTGAGACACCTTGGTGGGTTTCAATCCCCTGTAGCCAACATTAACATACTGATTGAAGAGCAGACAATTGGGGAGGGCCCTCAAGGTTAACACCTTTGGCCGTGGTGTTGTGCTGAGGAAAGTTTTAATGCACTTTGAGGGCATCCTTGTGCAATGTTTTTTGTTTATATGTTAACTACTGTATTTCGAGTTGTTTTATGGGGTGCTGTGATTGGGCAGCTGCCCATCACTGGCAGAAAAGGGGTTAAAAGCAGCCCTACGGGGGCTGTGACAGAGGCAGTCAATTAGAAAGTGGTGGAGAGGAGCAGCCAATCATAGCCTGGCAGGCTCATATAAGAAGGGCTGAAGGGCAGAGCAGAGTTCAGTAGCTGACTGGAGATCCAGGCAAGAAGACCAGACTCCTAGCAGGAGGAAGGAGCGCCAGCAGCTAGGACAGAGCAGTGCTGCAAGCAGGGACCGGGGGAGCTAGAGAGAGCTCCTGGCTGACTGCTAGGCCCTGCAGGCTGAGGCCCTGAGGTAAGGGCAGAAGAGGGTGCTGGAGCTGCATATGGTGACCAGACAGCAAATGTGAAAAATCGGGATGGGGGGTGAGGGGTAATAGGAGCCTATATAAAAAAAAAGACCCAAAAATCAGGACTGTCCCTATAAAATCAGGACATCTGGTCACCCTAGAGCCGCATGGGAAGCAGCCCCAGGACAATGGACTGTAGTTGCCACTGAGGGAGTGGCTGGACAGAGATTGCAGGTCCCCCGGAAGGGGGGAACACAGAGTGTGGCACAGCCCGGGGCAGTGTCAATGAAGAGTCCTGGGAGTGGGGCAGGTCCTGGAACAAAAGTGATGGCGGCAGGGCATCACCAGAGGAGGGTGCCCTGGGGAGCAGAGTTAATTCCCATGACAGCTGGCAGGAGGTGCCAGAGTGGTAAGTGAGCCCCGTTACAGGTTTTAACATTGTTTAAAGTAATTTTGTAAAAGTTCTGTAAGGTTTGGGGAAGGATTCCTTCCTCAATGTTTCTGACTCTGTTGCTCTCAGCACTTATGAGGTGCTATGCACCATTTCTCTGGAGGAATGAATACTCCCGTGCTTTCCAGTGGTGGCTGTTTGCTGGGGATAGAGGAGGAGGGGAAGTGAAAGCACTGCACTAATCTTCAGTGTCAATTTAGTTTTGTTTCCCTTGTCTGTAGTGACACTTAAATTGTTAAAGCCATAAAGAAGTTTCAGTTAACTTATCTTCCATTTTTCATTCTGGCGCTTTGGACAGTGACAGTTATTTCACAGCTCACTTCATTGTCATGAATGCTTGCTTTATTTTTCAGACATATTAGGAAATGCATTGGCTGGGGGTGGAGAAAGGGGTTGTGGGAGAGAGGAAATTGATTACATTTCCTTGGCTCCAGCCTTTTAAGAAGACAGCCATGCGTTGAGAATTCTGATACCCCATCCCAAGCCTGTGGGATGTATCATGTTGATCATATTCAGAAAACAAGGCACACACACAAGTGAGGTGAACAGTAACTTTTATTTACATACCTACATCAAACATAGAGCTAAAATGGTTTGTAACAGGAACAAGTGAACAAACAAAAAAAGTCAAATTTCCTGGGAAATAGGCAAATATGAATGTCTTGACCCAATTTCTCTTCCCTATGCCAGAACCCTCCATCCTTTCCCTTTACTCCATACATGACCCACCGCCAGCCTGTTGCAGGTTCTCAACCTATCCCTCAGGCAAGGAACATTAAAAGTCAGGCCAGGGTAAAACTAGCAACCAGCTGGCAGGATAAAACTAGCAACCAGGCTGCGACAGAGGCAGCCAATTAGAAAAGGGCTGAGAGGAGCAGCCAATTGTAGCCTGACAGACTCATATAAGAAGAGCCGCAGGGCAGAGCAGGGCAGTTAGGTTGCTGATACCATAGAGTGGGTGTGGAAGGTTGGAGGCTTGTTCTTTTAGGGGGTGGGTACAACTAGGAGTGAGAAAGGCAGGTACTGAGGAGATGGAAGTTTTGTGAAGTAGACCCACCAGTTCCCTAGTAAGTTGATGCCAGCAAACTGATTTTGTGTAGGCCATTGAACAGCCATTGGATGATAACTCTGTCACTACCAACCTGGGCTGGATTTGAATCCATAATTTAGAAGCAAAAGGTAGGCTAGCTGGCACATTATTTAGTCCCCTGAGCCATCACTCCCTCCCTTGCTTGATGGTCCACCTCTTATTGTTACTTGAGGATTCTGGCTGTAGGAAGCTTTAACTTTTGTATTTGTTCTCTTTAAAATTAGGCTGTGAGAAGCCATTTATATTATGTTGGACTCTTACCACGCAAGGAGTTATTTTAGCAAGCAGCTGGATTGTAAGCATTGGCCAATCTCTTTCTACCCTGGGCAGAAAATAGACTAGCCATGTTGTAAACATTGCCATAGCTAGACCAGCAACACTCACGCTATAGTCTCTAATCCTCCAAAGCCCTTCCTGTTGATTCATAGAATTAAATATGTTGAGAATCAAAATAGTCAGAGAAAGTAGGTGGATGCATATGAAGATTCATCTTAAAGTATTCTATAGAATGCAGGAGCAGAAGAATCCCTGAATTGGACAGTTACGATTTTTCCCATGGAAAGGGGACACTGCCGGTTCAAGTTTGACCCAAAGTTTGGTTTAAAGGAAAATGCTTTAAAAACATCTAAAATCAGTAAAAATATTTTCAGGATTTAAAAAAAAAATCCACTGGAAACTATTTTTTTTATATAAACAAACATTTCATTACTCCCATCCTCCCACCAGCTGGAGCTGGCCAATTTTTTTCAAACACAAAATGTTTTCATTTAAAAAATGGCCTTTTTTTCTCAATCAGAAATGTTCATGAACATTTTTTATTTTCTTGGTTTGGTATTCACCCCCCAGCCATCCACTTTTCTTCCAATCAAATTTGAAAACAAAAAATTGCAGTGGGTTGTTGTTTTTGGTTTGTTCTGTTTTTTCTCCTTTCCTTTTTTAAAGGGAGGAAAGAAAAAAAGGGGGATGGATGTGATTGGAAAGTAAAATTAAAAATGTAAAAACTTAAAATTTTAGAATAAAAAATTATTCCTTTTTGAAAACTGCAGAAATTACTTGCAAATTTCGCCCCATTTCCTTCCCCCGTATTTCATCCAGTTCTATTTGCAATCCTATGTTTAACTCTTAAATTCTATTAGCTGTATCCTGCTAGTGCAAGAGAACCCAGAAGTGAAACTAACTAGAGTTTTGTTGTTGTTGTTGTTGTTTGCACTGTTGTTATAGCCCTGTTGGTCTCAGGATATTAGAGAGCCAAGGGTGGTGGGTGAGGTAATATCCTTTATTGGACCAACTTCTGTTGGTGAGAGAAACAAGCTTTCAAGCTTCACAGAGCTCTTCTTCAGGTCTCCTTATCACTGTCCAAGCTGAGAAAAAGGCAAAGAGTAAACGTGTAAAAATAAGTCAGATCAGCTGTTTAAAAGCTCATTTTTAAATAGTCTAAAGTGTCTGTAATGCAGCTGACAAATTTCTTTTCAAAAAGTGATTGTTAAGGAGAGGAAGTGCCCCTTTAAAATTGTTTGTCACCCTTTGAGAGCCCTGTAGCAGCACTGAGGTTTCATTGGTCACAGCACACTGCAAATAAAAATCTGGATTCAGTAGCATAATAATAGCGAGGCAGAGCAGAGTGACAAAGCAGTCATTTAAATGGAATCCTTGTTTCTGGAGCCTTCATTAGTGATTCGTACAACAGCCATTGGAAAGAGGCTATTATTTTCAGTCTGCCTAGAAATTACATATGAAAAATTAAAGGTGGCTGCTGGTAAAGAGCACCATTTCTCATTTCTTTTGAACATACTTTTGTATGAGGCAATAAGATTAACACTTAATCCTGAGGCCTTTCAGCAATTCGCTTTAACGTCATTCTCTTTTTATGGGGCCGGAGGGAGAGCGATGGATGGATTTATTAGGACAGATTAAAAAGAGTTATACATGTATCATTTGATTTGGAGGGAACATAACCATATAAAATATATGAAGTATTTTAAATATTTGATTTAAACACCCAGGAAGAAGAGGAATTATTTAGCGAAATAAAAGTGGCCTATCTAAACCTGGGAGCCATGGGATGAAATAGAAGGTGCGAAAATTAAGTCTACCCAGAAAAGTTACCGGATGCTAGATTTATTCAGCTGTGGAATACTCTCCCAAGGGCAGTTCTCTGTTCTCCCAGCTTCATAATGTAAGTAGAAGGCCACATTCAATTAAATTAAAAAGTGGCAAATTCAAAACCGATACAAGGAAAGTATCCCACAGCACGTAACTAAACGGTGGAACTCTTTGTACCAATATCTCATCTAGGCCAAAACCTTAGCAAGATTCAAAAAGAACCTGGACCTCTAGGTAGAGAATAGCCAAAGTTATGCTAGTTAATACTAACACATTTTGAAAGAGATACTAAACCTTATGCTTCAGCCATTAAACCATTCTCAAATTATTAGGAATTCTGAGTTGTAATGTGGAGGATAGATTATCCCAGCTCTGCCTAATGGGAGGTTACCTGCATCTTTCTCTGAAGCATTTAGTACTGGCCACTGTCAGAGACAGGAAACTGGACTAGATGGACCTCAGGTTGGGAAATTCCTGTGTGTCATAAGTGATTTGCTTGGCACATTGAAAACTAGACTGGAGAAAATTTGCATAAACTATCCATTAGGAACAATTCTGTATTGTGCATTTGGATTATGTGACTCAGTAGGCCATTTGCACATCTTTTGTTTTGTTTTGTGTTTTGTTTTGAAATAATTGTGCAGGGGTCATGGGGTTTGTGAAAATAAATCACTTCAAATGAAAATCTGGATTAAGTGACATAATAAAATGAACTGAGCAGAGCAGCAAAGCAGTCTCTTGAACTGAAACCTCATTTCTAGAGCTGTCAAGTGATTTGTACAACAGGCATGTGTGCTGCTGTTATTGATGGAAGCATTGCAACGAAGCAGTGGCCTCTTGCTGCAGGGTAGGTTGTGTTCAAGATGAACATAATTTGAATCAGAACCAGCAAAAAAGGGAACCCCGGCATCTCGGAAACGTACATTAAAGAGTGTCTGAGCTCAAACCCAGCCAAATGCTTCACAGAACTGCTCCTGCTGCTCCTGCCAGAGGCGTCGCCTGTCTGTACATTTTTGCCCCTGGGACGCTAGCTGTTTGCCAGTTTGTGTGGGAAAGGCAAGGGAACAAGGAAGGCTGAAAAATTATTTTTTAAAACCAAACTGCCCAACAGAGTGAAGAACTAAACATACGGCTCCAGCACTGCACATGCAGGAACCAGTCATAAGATGGGAGATGCATGACTTTCTGGAGATTTTAAATGCACAGTGGGATAAGGTGCTAGGCACTCTAGCTGGGATTTCCAGAGGGGCCCAAGAGCATTAGGCACCCAGCTCCAAGGTAATGATTTGGGATCCCAACTCCTTTATGCCTCTTTACAAATCCCAGCCTTAGTGTTCATTTTAGTTCCACCTTTGTCCCTGAGATGACAGGCACCTAGTCAGACACGTTGCTCACAGTGACTGAAAAATCCAGCATGAGCGAGTACTTTAACAAACACCAACAACAGGATAGTGTCCCCTGTCACAGCTACACTCCTCTCCTTCTGGGGCTGTTGGCTTCTAAGGAGCACCTGACACTGCTAACTGGATGGGGGAATGAATGGTTAATAAAAAGAATAAACATTGCAACTGCTGCATCAGCCTTCTGCCTTTCACTCTGTCCCTGTCTGATCCAGTAACATTTCAACAAGCTTTAAAATCACTAACGTTAGGGCATTGCATCATGCTTCGTGTCAATGTTCAGCAAGACTAAATTAAGACTGAATCTGAAAACAGCCAAGTCAGGGCTTTTGTCTTTTAAAAACTCCAGCTTAAACTTGACCCCAGGCCTAAAAGGAAAGATGCCTCGTTCATCTCATTCCAGTTCCACATTTGCCAAAATTGCCATGTTATAATTCAGCACAAGTTGCCATTTGTGCAGAATCTTCTGCCCGGCCCATTAGCCCAGCATTGGAATTGCTTTTCTCTGAAGTGTGCCTGGCCTATGTGATGGCAGTGCACAAGTTTGCACAACAGCTGGCAGCAGTGCTCCTTCTTTGCAGAAATAAACTAAAGTGGCTGTCAGCTGCTGTCTGCCAGTTCTTTCAGAACAGTTGGTCTGCCAGTGTTTACCGGGATCCATCACAAATGACATACAGTGCCAGCATTCCTATTGTCAAAAGCTTGCAGCTTCCAGAATGAATTAATTACCTCTCTGCCCTTTATTCTTACTGAGGCAGAGTCTTCAATGAATCACTAGCAAGAGGAAGAAATCACTCTCTTGAGTAGAGCTGGCTCTTTGCCTGTGTGCCTCCCTCCTCTACGCATCCAGCTTATGGAAAGTGGTGCTGGCTTGATTAGAAGTCCAACTGGGAGTTAAAGCTTAAGTCTTTGAAGGAGCAGGAGCTTTATTGGGAAAGATAAAGGTCTGCACCCATTCTGCATGTAACACGCATTGGGGCTGCTCGGTAATGGAGTACGCTAAACCCTGCGGTGCCAGTAGTGTGCCATGTGTACTGCAACTCGGACGCAAGCAGTGTAGGTGCTTCAGGAGCTAGGCCTTGTAGGCACTAGCCCTGGTGGGTCCCAATAACCACTCAGACACATGGCTATGTGAAAGGGTATTTTATTCGGGCTGGCAGGAAAGGGAAAGTTTGCAGACGGCCTACATATAGAGACTTAGGCTACGTCTACACTACCCGCCGTATCGGCGGGTAGCGATCGATTTTTCAGGGATCGATATATCGCGTCTCATCTAGACGCGATATATCGATCCCCGAACGCGCTTATATCGATTCCGGAACTCCACCACCGCGAACGGCGGTGGCGTCGTCGATATGGAGAGCCCCGGAGATCGATCCCGCGCCGTGAGGACGGGTAAGTTATCGATATAAGATACTTCGACTTCAGCTACGTTATTCACGTAGCTGAAGTTGCGTATCTTATATCGATTTTTCCCCTTAGTGTAGACCAGCCCTTAAACTGTTACAGTTCATGTGAGCGCTGGGGTAAATGTTTGAGCCCTGGGACAGTCCAATCAAGAGTCAGGGCTCTTCAGGCCTGGTGCCTGGGGTGCCCTCTGTAGGCCATTTTCTACTCGAGCAAATAGAAAGAAGCTTGCAAGTTTCATAAGTTTCATTTCAGTGGCCAATGTCAGGTGCCTCAGAGGGAATGAACAGAGCAGGTAATCATCAAGTGATCCATCCCTTGTCACCTATTCCCAGCTTCTGGCAAACAGAGGCTAGGTACACCATCCCTGCCCATCCTGGCTAACAGCCATTGATGGACCTATCCTCCATGAATTTATCTAGTTCTCTTTTGAACCCTGTTATAGTCTTGGCCTTCACAACCTCCTCTGGCAAAGAGTTCCACAGGTTGACTGTGAAGAAATATTTCCTTTTGTTTGTTTTAAACCTGCTGCCTATTAATTTCATTGGGTGACCCATAGATCTTGTGTTATGAGGAGCAAATAACACTTCCTTATTTACTTTCTCCACACCAGTCATGATTTTATAGACCTCTATCATATCCCCGCTTAGTTGTCTCTTTTCCAAGCTGAAAAGTCCCAGTCTTATTAATATCTCTTCATACCGAAGCCATTCGATTGTTGCCCTTTTCTGAACCTTTTCCAATTCCAATATATCTTTTTTGAGCTGGAGCGATCTCATCTGCACACAGTATTCAAGATGTGGGTGTACCATGGATTTATATAGAGGCAATATGATATTTTCTATCTTATTAGATAACCCTTTCCTAATGATTCCCAACATTCTGTTTGTTTTTTTGACTGCCACTGCACATTGAGTGGATGTTTTCAGAGAACTATCCACAATGACGCCAAGATCTCTTACCTGAGTGGTAACAACTAATTTAGACCCCATCATTTTATATGTATAGTAGGGATTATGTTTTCTAATGTGCATTACTTTGCATTTATCAACATTGAATTTCATCTTCCATTTTGTTGCCCCGTCACCCAGTTTTGGGAGATCCCTTTGTAATTCTTTGCAGTCTGCCTGGGACTTAACTATCGTGAGTAGTTTTGTATTATCTGAGAATTGTGACACCTCACTGTTTACCCCTTTTCCCAGATCATTTATGAATATGTTGAACAGGACTGGTCTCAGTACAGACCCCCGGGGGACACCAATATTTACCTCTCTCCATTCTGAAAAATGACCGTTTATTCCTACCCTTTGTTTACTATCTTTTAACCAGTTGCCAATCCATCAATTCCAAGCCAGGTTAAGTTAGTATTTCTCCTAGTGGCCACTCTGCACTAGCTCACGGCATGGGTGGCAGGTATAATAGGTCTGGGGAGGCTAAGCCTCCCCAGACAGAATCTGGCGCACCTCCCTGCTGCCTTTGAAGCGCTCCCAAAAGGGTGCCAGGGCCGTGGCCCCACTCACACACCACCCCGAGGCCCCACTCCAGTGTCCTGCTCTTCCCCCATACCCCTTTGGGGGAGGGGGCAGAGAGATCCATGGGCCAGTCAGGTGAGAAAATAATATTCCTTTGCTGACTGTTACCTGAGGTCTACCATGTGTGGCCCCCCTCCCTGGCTCTTGCCTTTGGGGGCTCATGCTGCGCGTTTTCCCCCAAGCCCTGCCCCACCTGCTGCACGTGCTTCTCTGTCCCTTTCCCTGCCCACCTGTTACACCTCTTCACCCCCTCCCCCGCACCTCCGCCCCACCTGTTGCTCATGCCTCTTCACCCCGAGAGGTAGAGAGGGACGCGTGGCGGGGGGGCCCTCGGGGGAGGGGGGTGGAGAGAGCGGCGGGGGGCTCCTTGGGGAGAGGTGAGGATGGCAGGTGGGGGGACCCTCAGTGGAGGGGGAGAAGAGGCGCAAGTAGGGGGCACAGGGGCCTCAGGGGAGGGGGTGAAGAGGTGTAGGTGGGGGAGGGCGGCAGGCGTGGGGTTGGGGGCAGAGCGTGGCCAGGGCCTTGGGGGCGGGGGAGGAGGCTGAGTGGGGTGGGCCTCAGGACGGAGCAGGGAGCGGGGCCATGGTCTGGGCACTGGTGGCCCCCCCCGGTGCTCAGGCCTAGCCTCCCCAAATGCGGGAGTCATGTGCCAGCCATGGCTCCCAGCCAAGCCACTGCTGCTCCCCCAATAGTCCCACGGAGACTTGCACCAGCTGGCATTCACTCCCTGTTCCACATGCGGCTGTGCATACAGTCCCAGGGACAGGGCCGCCCAGGGATTCAGGGGGCCTGGGGTCTTCGGTGGCGGGGGTCCTTCCGCTCCGGGTCTTCGGGGCACTTCAGCAGCGGGTCCTTCATTCACTCCGGGTGTGTTCGGCAGCACTGAAGGACCCGCTGAAAACTCTCGTGGGGGCCCCTGTGGGGCCCAGGGCCTGGGGCAAATTGCCCCACTTTACCCCCCCTCCCCCCCGGGCAGCCCTGCCCAGGGAATTGTTTCTGTCTTCAGCTTCCCTGCAGCGCCTGACTTACCCTGCAGCCGCTGCATCCTTGTCAGTGGAAAGCGACGTCATCGAGAGGCGTCGCTGTTGAAATGCTGCAGAAATTCGGCAGCATTTCAGTGGATGCTCCACCGCCGCCATGGTCCTTTGTCTGGCGCCTGCCAGACGAAAAGGTTGGGGACCACTGGTCTACATGTTGTGAGCCACGCAAGTGAAAAAAACCAAGCCTCAGATTTAGCAATGCAGAAGCTACTCCTAGGCAACTGCTGCAGTATCAAGATTGAGCCCTGATTCAGCGAGGTACTTTAAGTGCGTGAGTAGTCTCATTGACTTCAGTTGGACTCTCCACAGGCTTTTTGCTGAATTGAGACCTCTAGCAGGAAGGCGGTTTTCCCTTTTAAGGTTTGAAAAGAAAACATCTTGTGCTCTGTCCACAGTCTTATCCATGGTCAGCGCTACCGCTGGGTATTATTTCAATTTCATTTACAGAAAATATATCCTAGTGTTGGAAGAAAGTGTCCTTCGTTGAAGTGCCTGTGAGGGGCACGGGTAATGGCTCTGGCTGAAGGATAATTTTTAGTAAAGAATCTTTACCTTGAATATTAATTACCCATGGCTGAAGATTATATTTTTCTATGGGCAATGCAGCAATGTCTGCACTTGAAGCTACAGCGTAAGTACAGTAGTTGTACTACTCTAATGGAACCCTTCTTGAAAGGTAGCTCCCAAGATTCATTTTCTTAGGGTTGGAAAAGCTGTTAGGAAGTTAAGAGGAAATCTGTTATTTAAGGCCAGTTCCTTTCTATGGGTGAACTATGATCCATTTAACAACAGCTTTAGCTGGATCTTTGCATTTCAGAGGAATTTAGTTCTGTTCAGAAATTTTAAATCCAGTTATTGTTTTTTAACGGTTGTTATGAAGCCGGCAATATTGTGAGATACAATGGATATAGGGAAGTTTGCATTATTATCTGGCTTATTAATTTTTCACTTATTTTGAAAACATTTTGGGGAAACGGAATATTAATTGTGATTGGAGACTGCAAAATTCATTTAATGCTCAGGATATCTTTTTTGAAGGCACCAGCTGATGGTACACATTCTCCGAGGACTTCATATTCAATAAGGAGCCTTCAGAAATCTTAGATAAAAGAAAATACAATAACCTCTCACCCCATAAACATATATGGAAATTACTGGAGATTACTTTTTAATAAAATTTCAAAGAGATTGTCCCCAACAGCAACAATACATCCGTCTTGAAGATTTAGTGAAATTACAGTAATCTCAATACTTTACTTATTTTCTTGTATAAACTACATGTATCACCACTTCTAGACACATGTATGTCGAACATAAAATACAACTCACCGTCACAGTACAGTAACTCCTCACTTAACGTTGTAGTTATGTTCCTGAAAAATGCGACTTTAAGCAAAACGATGTTAAACTAATCCTATTTCCCCATAAGAATTAATGTAAATGGGGGGGTTAGGTTCCAGGGAAATATTTTTTACCAGATAAAAGATTATCTTGCTCTCACACTCTCTCTCTCTCTCTCTCTCTCTCTCTCTCTCTCTCGGAGTTTTAAACAATTTAATACTGGTACACAGTGATGATTGTGAAGCTTGGTTGAGGTGGAGGAGTCAGAGGTTATTTCCCTTACTGTTAAATGATGAACTAGCAATTGGCTGAGCCCTCAAAGGTTAACTCTCTCGCTCTACAAGGCAGCAGGAATGGAGGGAGGGGTATGTGTGAGAGAGAGATGCACATTTCACCTTTAAGTACACTGCTTTGTGAATTAGATCAGCTTGCTGAGACGAGCTGCTGCAAGCTCCCTCTGTCCTGAGCCTTGGTGTGTCCCCCCGCTCTATGGAAGATGGGGTAAGCGGGGTGCAGGAGCAGGGGGGAGGGGGACACCCTGACATTAGCCCCCCCTCTTCCTTCCCTCCCCGCCCCCCCACAGCAAGCAGGAGTCTCCGGGAGCAGCTCCAAGGCAGAGGGCAGGAGCACCACATGGCAGTTGGGGTGGGGGGGGAGGGACAGCTGCAATTGCTAGCCTGCTGGGTGGCTGCAGCACAGGGATCGTAGGGGAGCGGGGAGCTGATTGATAGGGGGGGGCTGCTGGTCCACCCTGGTTCCAAGCCCCCACCAGCTAGCTGCAACGGGCTGCTCTTCCTGCAAGCAGTGGACAAAGCAGGCGGCTGCCAAAGGACGTTAGAAGGGAGCATTGCACAACTTTAAACGAGCATGTTCCCTAATTGATCAGCAACGAAAGAACGTAACCTGGACGACTTTAAGTGAGGAGTTACTGTACCAACTCCAGCTGCCTATATTGGTGGACTTATTAGAAATGCCTATGACAGAGAAGGCAAAAGGATTTTAAAAAAACAACACATATTAATGTAAATTTAAATTCAGAGCCACCAACTCAAGCAAACGCCTGCTAGAATGGGATTTGAAGCATGCCCTGAAGTATAACCACCACAGGCTGGATCAAGCCAATAGAGAAAGTGAATTCCAGATTAAGTGTGAGGCATGATGTCTCAAATAAGTTTTACATTAGTTTCTATCTTGTTTTTAGAAGATAAGGAGGGTATTGAAGATAATTGTTTTTCAAAAGAATGTTTATGGGGGGAAAATGTGTTCTTGTTTTCAATGAAATTATTTTTAAACATTTTGTTTAAATAACTGTTGGGGTATTTTATTTGTTGCCTATTAATGCAATGATAATACTTTGCACTCCTTTAGCGTGTCGCAACCATTAATAAGCCTAACTAAAGCCATGTGATAGGGTATTACCCCATTTTAGTTAAACTGAAGCAGAAAAAAGTTGTGACTTATCCAAAGTGACACAGTGAATCAGTGACAGCCCTGGGAATGGATTCTGGGAGTCCTGACCAGTCCCATGCGTTAAGCCCGTGGACAGCAGTGCCTTTTGTTTTTTACATGGGCTGCAGTTCTAGGTGACGAGTTACCAGTAGGTGACAAATAACTTTGAATTTTTTAGTGTAATAGCTGCAGCAGTTATTGCTATAGCTATATTTATTTCAGGTACTATTCGTATACAGTACATTGGCAGCTGTGCTGTGTAAAGGCTGAAACAATTTATAAAAGATGTCAAAGAAGGAACAGGACAATGTCCTTTTTTAAATTGTTTTCATTGTTGATATTTAAGGTCTCATGACTGCAACTCCTAATTGATAAAGTTTAAGTTTCAGTTGTTTGGATCTTTGTTACATTCAAGCTTAGTTGAGAAGAGGATTATGGATTTATATGATTTCCTGCATTCAGGACAATTAATCACCAATCCTATAAATCCAAGGATTTAATACTTTTGAGATTTCCAGTGAATTTATTCCAAATCTCTGTATACATATACAGAGCTATTCATTATTTTTTTTTGCCATAATGCTCTGATTGTACTGTTAATAGCTGTAAAATGGCTGAATTGTATTGATTGTGTCTGATTTAAGTTGCTGCTCCTGCAATATGTTGCATACAGGTAGATCCCAGTGCCTGTGCAGAGCCCCATTGACTTCAGGGATCTGTTCATGCAGTGCCTAGCAGGGTGGAGATATTTAGATTGTAAACTCCTAAAGTGGAGGAAACGATAACTTCTTCTATGTTTGAAAGCACCAAGCACACTGCTGTCACTCAGAAACAACAACTATGTGAATATGACATTATTCAATGAAGTATATAGTTAATTAGTATTTCAGGTACTGATATATGTTTAGCCACAGGATCAGCTCCCACCGGTTGTGTAAGACATGTAAATGATCTGAAACCTTCTCCCTTAGTGAGGAGGATATTTCTTGCATCACTCAACCCTTCCTTATAACATCTCCAAGCTACTGTGATGTTTGGATCTGGCTCAGAACCTCATGGCTTAGGACCTCTGTACCACTGACAACTTTTATAAGACACTGTACCTGACTGCAGCACACTTCTAACATGCACCCAGTGTTGAGGTTATGAGTTGCTTACATCTGTTATAGATTAGATGAATAATTCATCCGACTTTTTGGTTAAACAACTTTGGAGGTATCCAAGGAATCAGTGCTCACTAGTGCATTTTGATTCCTTTTTGCACAGCAGGTGATATTCTGAAAGAGCAGTATGCTTTTTACTAGAGTATTTAATTTTATAGGTAGAAATCCTGGAACCTTGTTTACAGAGAAGCTTGCAATCCTCTAATCTAGCTGGGTTGATGCATAAGATCTCTGCCTGCACACGGTTTTTATATGCAACAATAGATCAAAGCCTACAGGAACACGCTCTTACATATTTTCTTTATAGTCACTTTTTAAACTGAAAATAGTGTAGTAATAGGATTGTGTTTAGACTTTAACGATATATATGCCTTGTCTATGAACACTAAAACTGTTTTGTTAACGACAATGTATTTTAAATTGCTGTATTGTTTGCAAGAGAACAAAGAATCAGTCCCTATTTGAAGGAGAAAGTCTAGTAAGTTTCCTGACATTGAGCAACAAACATGACTAATTCTAAATCCTTATTAATTTAACGTAACCATATAAAGGTGATGGCCATTGCTGTACCCCAACAAACCTTCCAAGGCTTATACAGAAGAGTAAAGACAGGGTAGAATGCAAAGGGCAAATTGAGGGTGGGGAAGGTGGTAATACTCTTGTGGTAGATGTTCCAAATCTTGATCACACATGATCATTGGGTTCGGCTCCCACTCAGTGAGATCTGAATATATTGTGGGCTTTGCTAGGATTCTCAGGTGTGGCTTCCCCACAGTGCTGCTTGGATGGCCTGCTGGACTTTTAGGGCTTGGCTCCCCTTTGAAATGACTCAGATGACTTGCTGGGCTCAGTTCCTTTTTGGTCCAGGAGGAAAAAAAACTGGTATCTTCCAGGTCCACCTACTCATGGTATCAAAATTTGAGGCTGCTATTAGTAAGTGGGACAGATCTTCATAATATGATTGCCTCTTTCATTTCTTATGTGCTTTGAGGAGCAGGGAAACAGTTAATAATGTTGACATTTAAAGAAACCTCATTGCACACCTAAATTAATCCCTCATTGAGCTGAACATGGTAGTCCACATCTCTTAAAGATACAATATGGTCTTAGGTTCCCTGCTAGTTCAGGCAGATATAGGTGCATGGGTCACATTTTCAAGGTCACGTCAGCAGGCACAAGGGATAAGAGAACAAGATGACAAATTTTTGTGCTCCCTTCTAATTTGAAAACAACTAGAAAAAGTTTCCAAATTTTGCATGTGAATATTTGCTATGTTTAGGAGTAATAAAACAGCCAAACCACAAAACCCTACCATAAGTGACTGAAAAATTACTTCTCAACATAAGTCCCCCGACTTATGCAATCGTTCCGTTCTGCAAAGCCTTGCATAATTCGAAAATCCTATTTCTGGCTTATGGAACTTTTTCCATAAGTATGAATTTGCATAAGTTGGGTCTTGCGTAAGCCAGGGAGTGTCTGTACTTAGTTACCATCTGCTAACATTGCTGTGGCATCGCAATACCGTGTCACATATGGTTCAAAGGGCTGATTTGGGGATAGGAGTGAAATAGTACATGTCTCAGACTCACTGTTTACGAGCCAACCCTAGAAACATTTGTACCTGCTTTCTGGAAACAGTATAACTATACGAGTGCTAGTACAGATGCAAGTGCTAGCATGAAAAGGGCTCAAGTTTTCATGACGTGATAAATATGCCCAAACCCTGTTACGTTGGTGCTTATACCCTTACCAGCACTGTTGGAAAAGAGGTATAAAATTTTCTTGTGTAGATAAGGCAACTTGTCTTCAGAGTTTCTGAATAAAAAGTGTGAGGACTTCAGGATCTGACCACCAGTTTGGGGTTTTTTTTTGGTCTCCAATAAAGAAAAGAAAAGGCAGAACTGTCTACTTATTTTTTATTCTGTGAGTTCTGCTGTAATTTAAAACCATAAATAAATCAGAGGCAGGATGGTAAGGAAGCCCTTTTTCTGAACCTTGTAGAAAGCCAGATGTCCAGCCACAGACACAAAGGCCCGGTCTATGATTTCTAGCAAACAAAAAAAAATGTTTAAAAAACACATATTGCTTAGTAAAAGAGTGCTAGTTTCCAAACTTGGTGTAAAGAGGGCCAAATAAATAAGAGACAAGATTTAGCGAGTGATGAACCCAAGAAGATCTAGTTACAAGAAAAACTCAACAGATGTATCAATTATAATATACAGACAGTTATGTAAAGGAGCCCGTCCTGTGTGACAATGATTTAAAAACTGCCCAACTGTAACAGCTAATATCATCTTAATTCAAAATTACGTTTTACTGGTTGACTGTTCTGAAGAGCTGCTGGTGTCTAGACTTTTAGAAGAATGTTCTCTTAAGACTTCCAAAGAACTAGTGATATCCAGACTTTCTGAAGAAATGGGTCTATACCCTTCCGTAGAACTGATGATATCCAAAGTTTTGGAAGAATGGGTGCTATAGCCTTTTGAGCTGGCATCTCTTATGGTTATCTCCTGCATGGATCCAAATGTTAATGGAACAAAGCCTTCACTGTCAGTTGTGAGAACAATCCATGTTGAACCTATGAGGACATTAAAATATCTATTTATTAACAATACTTTTTTTTGCAACTCAGTATATTTTAGGCATAAATAATATTACCAAAACTGACCCTTTGATGCAACACAAAATCTGAAAATTGAATTTAACAAGAAATGAGTGTTTAGTGTTTTCTCTAGCTAAGTCTAGAGGTGAGATACATGGTTTTTCTTTCAGAGAAAATCCAATTTATTGTTGTGTAATATGCTACTGACTGAAAAATCAGACAACAGCTGTGGAAAAGCCAGTTCTCTCAGACCAACTTTCCCACCAGAAGCCACAGCTACAACACATATATCTTGACACAACTTCAGATTAGGAATGGTAATGAAATTCTGACCAATGATATCCAGACGTGCCTTTTTCTTTTCTGGTCTCCTGTTCAAATGAATATTCACAGGTCAAGCCAATATTTAGTGCCAACAGAGCTAAATAAGATGAACTGCATACTATAGTCTTGACATTTGAGTTAATAGTTTAAGTAAAACCCAACTCAACCCCCAATTTGGCATCTAAGCCCCATCCTGGATAAAGGGCTCGCCTTCTGGTCCCTCTGAGTGCAGCCCCTCTGTTGTCAGGCCTTTTGCATTTATCTGTCCCTGGGTGGAATTCTACAATTCTCCCACTTTTACACCAGGACATGAGCTATAGTACTCTCGCTATCAACTGTGGTTACCAGGCAGGTCTGACTGGGTTTGGCACCTATAATTCCTCCCTTGGGGGTGTCTGTGCAGAGAAGAGCAACAAAAACTGATTAAGGGTATGGAACAGCTTCCATTTGAACAGAGGTTAAAAAGACTGGGGCTGTTGAGCTTAGAAAGGAGACAACAAAGGGGGGATATGACAGAGGTCTATGAATATCATAAATGGTGTGGAGAAAGTGCATTGAGGAAGTGTTATTTATCCCATCACGTAACACAAGAATCAGGGGTCAGCCAACGAAATTACTAGGCAGGTTTAAAACAAACATAAGGAAGTACTTCTTCACACAACACATAGTCAACCTGTGGAACTCATTTATTTCTGAGCGAATTCTGTGCCAAAAAATTAAAAATTCTCCACCAAAAATTAAAAAATCTGCAAAATTCTGCATATTTTATTTGTCTAAAACAACACTATATAATCATACCAGTTTCAATTATTTTGGTAATTTATTTCAAAATACCTGTCAGCAACTATGTCTGTAACAATATAGACAACAACAAAAATCTCCCCTGGAGTAGAGAGTTAAAGAAACCCCTATGACAACCCAGTTCCTGTTTCTCTGTCCCCTCCTCCCCAGAGCCCAGCCGGGGGCCAGACACCCACACTCCCTTCCCCAAGAGCCCACCAGTGGGACGCTCCCCAGCCCAGACCCCCCCTCCTGTCCCCGCCCCGCCCGAGCCCAGCTGCAGGGCACCTCCCAGCCCAGACACTCTCAACCCCTCCCACATAGTGCCCAGCTGCAGGGCATCCCCAGCCAGACACCCACACCCCAAACTCCCCGGAGCCCAACTGCAGGGCACCGCCCCAGCCCTGATACTAGCACCCCCTACCACCCAGAAATCCAGAGAGAGAAACAGACCGATGCTGGGTCCTGGACTTGTACTGCATTTCCTGCACGCCGCCGCCTCCTTCCTCCAGGGAGTGCCAGGAACTGCAGCTGCCGGGAACTCTCCAGCTCCCCCTCCCCCTCCCTCCAGCAGTGTCTTCTATTTGCGAGCCAGGCTCTGCTCTGTCCAGCGGCCCCTAGTGGCAGCCAGCACATTTCTATGAGGAAAAAATGGAAATTCTGCGCAGAACATTAATTCTGTGCAAATTGCGCAGTGGTGCAGAATTCCCCCAGGAGTAACTCATTCCCAGGGGATGTTGTGAAAGCCAAAAGTATAACTGGGTTCAAAAAAACAATGAGCTAAGTCTATGAAGGATAGATCCATCAATGGCTATTAGCGAAGACAGTCATGGATGCAACCCCATGCTCTGGGTGTTCCTAATGCTCTGACTGCCAGATGCTGGGACTAGACTACAGGGGTTCACTCGATAATTGCCCTGTTCTGTTCATTGCCTCTGAAGCATCTGGCGCTGTCCACTGTTGAAAGACAGGATAATGAGCTATACGAAGCATTGGTCTGACCCAATATGGCCATTCTTATGTTCTTAAACAGCCTAACAATCAGGTCAACAAACAGAATTAATAAATCTTTACAGAGCAATTTCATCACCCGCCCCATCCAATTCAAATTGGATATGGCAATACTAGTGAAACAATCATTTACTGTATGTAGCTAGTGATTTGGAAAGCAATGTTAGTATTTAAACATGACTAAAGATTTCCCTACATACACTGGCAGTGACAAATACGACCAGTAGCTAAAAGGTTCCACAAAGTGTTTTTATTAGATACTGTGATATGCTTAGACATTTCCATATAGATTTATTTTATAAGGTGTTACATAGACACCCATAACAAAGATGTGCACATAATGTACTACGCTGAAAAAATCAGCCAGTTTCATTTCAGTTCTTAGGTTTAAAAGAAAATTTCCAATTAATGTAATAAAAAACCAATAGATAGCTTGTTTATGCACTCACACACACACACACGTGCTGCTTCTAGCCATATGGTTTCAATATAATGAATTTAAATAATTTCAGAAGGGAAAAATTCTTCAAGTCCCAAATCTCTGGGCCTGTTGCTATTTCATGTAGTATTCTTATTAGTGTTACACTACCTACATGCTTTCAAACTGTAAAAATGTTATTGGATCAGAGGTGTATACTTTTGCTAATTTTCACATCCAATAAGCAAGTCTTCTCATATTTTATCTCATCACTTTTGCAATCACAAAATAAAACTGGTTTGAAGAAAAAAAAAAGTTAGTTCAGTAAGCACATTTCCCAGCTGCTCCATTTACTTCTATTATGTAACACATTGCAAGAAATGGCACAAGAAGATTATAGTTTAAAATCACATGAACTTTAATCTTATGCTTAATACCTCATTTGAACGTCACTTTACAATTCAGGCATTTGAAGATATTACTACTCGTATGAGTAATATAGCCAGTAATATTATTGATGTTCATTTAAAAAATTACAAAAACCATGATTTTTTTCTACTGAAAAAAAGAACTTTAGACAATATAACTAATCATGCCTTTTTGATAAGACATAAAATAGAGGCCCTAGTCACTGGTGGTCATTAAAGATTCCATGGGCCTTCTTGTAAAAGAAGTTATGTTAATCTCACTGTCCTGGACAAATTTCAGTACAGGTAATTAGATGCTGCATTTCAAAAATTAGTCTGCTTTTCCCTAATGGACTTGGCATAAACGCCTGTGTGCTGTTCAATAATCACCATGTTTCACCAGAGAGGTGGCTGCATTTCAGTCGTGGCTGAAGAAATAACTTTTTATACAGTATAAAAGTTTTCTTTTTTTAAATCTCTCAGTATTAAAGGTGCAATATAATAACAAAATTGTATTAATAATCTTTCCTAGAATGTAGGCACTGGTGAATGATGCATAATGATTTTATCTAGACATAGGAATATAAAACACATCTGAACTCTAACCACCATGTACTGAAAAATCAGTACTTCTGAAAGTATGAAGCAGTAGCCTCCGTCTTTAACATGCCAATGGACTTTTCTTGCAGGTGTTAAACTCTAGTTGTTGGAAAATACTGTACAGAACATTTCCAGCAGAGAAACATTTCATATTTCAAAGATGTATGTTTTATATCTTTGCCACAAACAAAACATCAGGTTGGATGTGGGGTATGTGCAGGGTGAGTGGATAACAGCAGAGAAGGAAAAAAACAATAATGTAAGATTGATTTCTCCAGCCATTGACAAACAGAAAAATAAGCATAACAAAATCCCCAATCTGCCTTTGCTGTGTTAAAAAAGAAGTACAAAATTTGGTTATACAAGAGTAGATAATGAACTTGACAGGTTAAAATTTTTGATAAGACATAAAACAGGGATTCTAAGAAATGATTAATTCGGACAACCAGACCTGTCAGTCAGAATTCTCTTTGTAAAAGCTACAAAGTCTGAATTTAAAAAATGGGATAAATATGATTTTCCTGCACCTCCACCTGTTAGCTAAACTAAGGCAAATGAACACAACAAAGCTTTGGACAGGAAATCTAGATTTTAGGTAAAAAGGAACTAATTTTAATACAAGAACATAAATTGAGTATGTTTTTAATATCTTTTCATTGTTTTACACCTTGTCTTTTTTCTAAATA